>NC_056729.1:1204239886-1204447386 GCF_019279795.1 Protopterus annectens
ACCATTTTGTTGTCTGACTTTACCAGGGAATACATTACAGTAAGGGGTGTGCAGCAGTGTCTCATATTAGTGAGGACCAGATCCAGTATGTTGGTACTGTTGGTCAAAGTATTGACAATATGGTCCAGGGGGGTTGTGTCTACAAAATCCAGGAATCTCTGTGCCTGCACTTTGAATTTTGTTTATGATTCCCAGTTCATAGTGAGGCAATTAAAGTCACCCCTAAATATGGTATTGGGTTGGATGGTGAGAGTTTCCAGTAAGCTTAAATACATGTTATAGATTTCCTTGGTCATAGATGGTGGCCTATAGCTTTTAAGGAAGTGGTATGGGATTTTGCCTATGATGATTTGAATGTGGAGAAGCTCAAATATGTTGTCAGATTTGATCAGTGTTGGGGTATATTTATTTTTGCCAAAAATCAAGACACCTCTTGTAAGCAATGTCTGTGTAGTAGCTGGTGTAAATATGTTCATAGGTTCATAGGTTCATACTAGGCTATCTGCCCTAGGGCATTTATAAGCTTAGCCAGAGTGTGTTTGGCTTTCGCCACCCATTTTAAATGAATTTTGCTATGCCCTTTTTCGAGGTTAGTATACTGTGCCTCTGTCTAACAGTGACACAGAAGTGATACCCGGGGTAAACCTACTATCTCCCATCCACTCATCAAGATTCCTCTTGAAGAGAGTCAATGAGGGACTCTGCCTAACCTGGACTGGGATTTTATTCCAGAGTGAAGGGAGCCTCTGGGTTATGAATCTGTCCCTCTAGCATGTCCTATTTATTTCAGTACTGAGGTTCAAGTCTCTCGAGCACGTAGCTCGATGGGATTTGGATTTTCTGAGGTGCAGCATGTCCATTAATTCCAGGTTGGACATGGCTTTATACGTCAAGCACAGATCGCCTCTGAGCAGGCGGTATGCCACTGAGTAGAGCTGGAGTTTCTTTAACTGGGCAGCGTATGGCATCTGTTTGAGCCATTTGATCCTCTTGGTGAGGTACTTTTGGGGTCTTTCCAGTTCCTGCAGGTGTCTGGTAAGGCACATCCCAAAAGGGGCATTGTACTCAATTATGGGCCTGATGAGGGATGAGTAAAGAGGCACGATGACCTCGCCTGATCTAGATGTGAATCCCTTCATGATTAGGTGGGCTATATAAAATTTTTTTCTAACCACTTTAGCCACGTGGTTGTCAAATGAGAGATTGCTATCAATATGGGTCCCCAGGTCCCTAATTACTTCTTCCGTACTTAATGGATTACCACCTATGTGGTAATTTGTGGGCACTTTGTTTTTGCCAAAGGGGATGACTATACACTTTTTGACGTTTAGCTTGAGGCCATAGCTCTGGCACCAGTTGTCTGTTTCTATGAGGCCCTTTTGTAGGATGCTTGTGTCGGCTGGAGTCGATTATGGTGCCCAGTTTGCAGTCATCTGCGAACTTGGTCAGCCACAGTCCTTCCGTGTTAGCCTGTACCTCCGAGAAATATATACCGAACAAGAGAGGTCCCAGGACTGAGCCTTGTGGGACACCACTTGTAACTGGTTTGGAGTCTGACATGGCTACAGCAATTCTAACCATGTGAGTTCTGTCCTTGAGCCAGTTTGCAACCCATCTAGTGACATAGGGGCTTATCTATAATGCCCGAGTGGGGTAGTGTACTGAAGGCTTTTGCAAGGTCCAGGTAGGCTGTGTGGACCACCTTCCCCTCGTCTATGGCCTTGGTGACTGTTTCAAAGAAATCAACCAGGTTTAAGAGGCAGGATCTGCCCTTAACAAAGCCGAACTGGGTAGGATCCAGTGTCTGTAGGTCCCCAATATCTTTATTTATGAGGTCCATGATGATCCTTTCCATAGCTTTGCAGACCAAGCTAGTCAGGCTTATGGGGCGATAGTTTCCAGGATCCGTTGAGGCACCACCTTTGTGGAGAGGGACCACTGTTGCTGTACGCCACTCTTTGGGTACATATCCTGTAGTAAGGCTGAGATTGAACAGTAGTTTTATGTTTGGGTTTAGTTCTTCTTGGAGTTCATGTAGGATGCAGCCCGACACACCGTCTGGTTCCATTGATGCTGTTTTTTTTGCTTTGGAGAGGGCGGCTCTTACCTGAGCATCTGAGATGTCAGGGGGGCAGCACTCTGCTGGGATAGATATTTGCCCTTTTGGTGGGGAAGGGGGGGAGACGTTTGCGCTGAACCTGTCAGCTAGGATGTTGGCAATGTCTGTGGGTTCGGTGTATTTTTTGTCATTTTGGACTAATTCTGAGCATATCTGGGAATTCTCACCTAGGTTCCTAACATAACTAAAGAAAGCCTTGTGATTATCCTTAGTGTCCTGTGCAATTTTTCTCTCAAGGCTGGCCTTAGACTTGGAAGGAATTATCGCCTTGCATTGGCTGTATGCTCTCCATAGCTCTAAACCATATTTCAGTGACTACACAGACATCAGCATTCTCTAGAATGAGAAGAGCTTGCAGGGAATGTAGTTTGTTGTTTAGAGTTCTAACATTGAGCAGAAACAGCTTTAGATTTTCTTGGTTTTGATTTGCTATGTCAGAAGTACTTTTAGTTTGTAATTGCCTAAAAAAGGCACTATGGGGGAGGACAATGTTTTCGCTAATATTCAAAAGCCTACAGAGGCGAGGTACAGACCATCCCTGGGAAAGCAGCTTGGTCTGTTGACCATCTTCTTCCATTCTGACAAATATTACACATCCTTACAATGACACTAGAAACTAAGCCAATTATTAAAGTCAGTTGTCATCTGTTCGTACTCTGGGATCATTCTTGGAGAAGGTAGAATGCTGCTCAATGCTAGGCTCATACCAGCCTGGGACATGCATTCTGAGAGCTCCACGATGTCTCTCTTCCTATAGTATAAGGAGGTACATCTCAAGTCATTTACACCTACGTGGACTATGGCTGAGTCATACTCGTACTTGTGATCTAATGACCTGGTTGCGTTTCTTATTATGGCAGATCCTGGCCCTCATAAGCAACTGACCGTGACTTTCTCCTTACTCAGCCTGATGGGAGGGACATCAATGTGTCTCACAATAGACTATCCAATAACCAGAATAATGGATTGAGTGGTGGCTTGTCTTATGGACTTAGAAGTAAAGGCTCCATGTATGTGTTGATATACGTGTTGTTTTCAAAGAGTGCATTCAGGGCTGCTGAGGGCATTTGTTATATAAAATTCATCGAGGAGGTCTTTGGGTTTAGAAAGGTTACATTTAAATGCCTCAGCATATGTGGAAGTATGTGTCTGCTTTCTACTGTGTGTGATGGGTGCAGAGTGTGTGTACTACTGACAATCTAATTGACATCAGGAGTGCTTTTACTTGAGAGCTTTACCTCCAGTGAATTTGTGTAAATACATATTTCACATATCTTATCAGTTTTTTGAGAATTAACTAGTTGTCAGTAAACATGAAGCAATTTCTACATTACCTCATGGTGACCATATCCACCAAGTTGTAACAGAGATAGTGGGAATGTTCATATCCATGGCAACAGGCCTTTTTTATTTATTAAACATTTGCAGCAAGAATATAGAGTAATGTTAGGAGTATCTGGTTAACATCTTTGGGGACAGTGCTTGTCACTGCAAAATAGTTATCTATGCAACAAAGTACTGGTGAAATTTGAATGGTGCTTTTACAGGAAATATATATATATCAATCCAAGGTGTCTGCATCTTTACAGGGCACTGCCAAACACTTGACAGAAAACTACTAAAGTTGATCCTGATGATTTATGGAAGAATATTTAGGGAGATATTCTGAAATTAGTTTAGACAACAGCTAATCAAGCAGTACTTACTGAAAAGAAAGAATTATCTTTGTTAAAAATAAAGAAATGGTGAGATTCACCTGATTGGCTACTGCCTGGCTACTGCTAGTGCTTGTTTCATCACACCTTCACACTGCTGGGATACAATGTATGTTTCTTCTCTCACCAGAAACAAAACAGTAGCACCAATCCCAAGATGAAAAGCAGGCCACGGGATCTTTGGTGATCAACAGTCTTATCCCAGATGATGCAGGGGTCTGTAGGATCGTTGTAGTCTTTTCCTGGTAGATGTCTTGAAAAGCAACCAAGCCAAAAATGAAGATTTCAGGCAGACAGTCACAGTCCAATCAGAGACAGTCGGGAATCAATGCCCTCTTCTTCTTCTCTCACCAGGAGGAAAATATAAGCACAAATTCCAAGCCGGCACCTATGAAGCAGTTATCATGCTTTCTGGTGATCAGCAGTCTCCAGGAAAAAAATGTCCCTATGCTACTTCTTTCATCAGGGGCAAAACAGAAGCACTAATCCCAAGTAGACGACTGAGAGGCAGAATGTGGGTTATCCAATTGGATTAGATGTTGTAGATTTTAAAAGAAAGATGGGGAAAATAGATTAATATCCTAAGAGTTACAGTGTACACTAAGCAGTTAGATATGAAAGAGGGGGTAACTTAGGCTTTAGCAGTCTAATGGGAGAACCACTAATTTTAAAAGGCAAGATAGATTGGAAGGGGGTGGGCAGTTAATAATCTGGCTCATTTGGATGGCCAATAAATTTAAATAGCTGAGGGAGTGTGACTTCACAAGATGATAATTTTGTGTTTACTGACAATAGCCAGTGAAATAAGACAGGGAAGGAAATATATTGTGAAATTAATATAAGGGACAGTCAACTAGGGAGACTGTTGAGTTTAAAAACACAGCAGTGCTAGGGTAGGGGAAACATTTCTGTGTGATTGACCTAGTTTAAATATGCAATTGAAAGCAGAATACAATTAAAACAAGGTGTAAAGAAAATATACTACAATATACAAAATAGAAGAAGGCAATGATGCAATACAAATTACAAGAAAGAAAAAAACAAATCAAACTTTCCCCCTCACAGCAGTCTATGACAGAGTCTGAGTGAGCTTTTCCAGTGAAAGTTTATAATGTTTTGATGTGACATTCCTTGTGGAATGCTTCACAAGCTAAGGATCTGTTTCATTTAATACATCCTGACTGCCTCTCCACAGTCACTAACCTTTCAGTGTTCATTCATCCCACTTATTTAGTTGTCACTTAAGTACTTCTGTAATCTGTAGTTTTGCATTCTACCTCTTTGATTTTGCAGCCCATTATAAATGCTTCTATTGTTTAGCCTCTCATTTCTTCAGTAGTTCAATTCTGAGTCACCTGAACCATCTCCTTAGAACTCTTCCTTGTATGTCTGCCCATCTGCCTGTCTCTGCTTCTGCTTCTTTCTCTTCTTTTGTGCCTAAATTTTCCATGGGTAAAGCTTCTTGATCTTCTGTCCCTTCAATATAACTTTCACTACTGTCCCTTCCACCATCTTGTCTCCTTTCTTATCTTCTTGTGGTTGTCTTTGTGGTTTATTTCTTGCTCATCTCCTTTACTGGCATGCAGCTCCTCTACACTTCCTCGACCTGTCTTGTCCCTGCAGGATTTTCAGCATCTAACATTGCATATCTAATAGCAACTGACATTGCATATGTAATAGATCCGTTAAAATCAATATCTTAGAAAACCTTTATTACCTGATTTGGCTTACTAAGTCCCTTACTACCCATTAAAGTGTACCTCAGTAGAAAATTGCTCAAGAAAGCTTATTGCTTTACGTGTGAGCTCTTGAACGCTAAATGTCTTACCAGGGCATAAAAGTGAAATTTACTCTCATAGCCATAAAACTATAAAACATAACATACACAACTCTTTGGGAAAATTGTTACAAAAAGGAGGAAAGGAACCTAATAGAAAGTAAGAAAGAACCCTTTTAGCTCCAGTGCACTCATGCAATATACACAGAACCTTACTACCTTGTGGTCTGATTTGGCCCTGCTCCACTAGCCCTCGCTGAGCTGGGGCTTGCTCCAGACCCCACCCTGCCCCCAAATTCCACCCACTCCCAGTGCTGCTAAATATATAGTGCTACAACTACACCCCCTCTTTCTTCAACCAATCAGCTATATCCAATTTATCCTTTCTATCCTATCTTAAAAAGTTTAAACTGGGGACAAGTCAACCTAAAAAATCCCAATGTTACTTGCAATAAAATCACTTAAAATACTACCGCTGTGCTCTCTGCTACCCTTTCTGCTTGTCCCATATCTTCTTACTGCCTATGAATATAATATATACCCAAAAGGCCAAACCTCCACTTTTATAGCTTCACACAAGCTTGAACACTTAATACATCCCCTCCCATCTAACTCCTTACTTACTAGGTATCAGCATCCCATTAGAACAAGATATGCCAACCCTAAAACCAAAACATACCAAATTCTATTAATTAAAATCTGGAAGCTCACAATCAGATTACAATGCAGCTTGACAATGGATGGAGATATCTACCCAAATCCTGGCCCATTCTCATCCACTGGCTCTAGGTCCCTTACTAACTGTCCCACTACTACACAAATCTTAGACAAACCCCCAAACTCACTCTTGATCAGTCACCTAAATAACAGAAGTGTAAACAATAAGATTCAACACCTACGTGCCCTCTTAGATGCTCTTTCCCCAGACATACTATGTCGTACTGAAACCTGGCTAAAACCTTCTACTTCAGATAAAGAGGTTATACCACCAGGCTGTAACATCCTAAGGCTTGATCAAACCAATAGAAAGGGAGGTGGGGTAGCTGTTCTGTACAAATCCATGCTTGAAGTGTCCAATAATCCCCTGCAAGCATCCCTGTTTGGCAATGCTGAAATTCTTATGACTAAGCTCCACATTAATAAGAACAAATGTATAAATCTTGTCCGTGTGCATATTCCCCCAGGCAATAACATAAATACCCTTGAAGATATCCTACATTGGTTATCCAGCAATCCCCCCAAGAAACCATTGTACTTGGGGACTTCAACATAGACTGGAACATGTGTTCCTCAGAACCCCCCACTCACCACATAAACCTTTATGGATTTTCACAGGTCATATCCTCCCTCACTAGGATCAGTAAACCCAACAATAACTCCCATCCTCTGAAATACGAGAGTCGGACCCTGCTTGATGATGTAAGTGATCACCTCCTCACCTATTTAATCAGGCAAAAAAGCTGATATCCACAACCAGTCCATTTTTAAAACAATAAGGAACAATAAGAATTTCAACTGCACAAATTTCCAAAACGAATGCAAATCTTGCAATTGGTCAGGTCTGAAACAATTACCACTTGAAGAAGCAGTAAATTACTTTAATACCAAGTTCCTATCCATCATTGACACCCATGCACCAGCATGGACTATTAGAACCAAAGCAAAAGTTGCTCCTTGGCTCCCAAAAGAAACCAGACATAACAAGGTAGTTAGAAATAGGACTTGGGACACTTTGAGGAAAACAAAAAAATAGACAGCTAAGAAATGAAACAAAAAAATCCACCACATAAGACAAGAAAAACTATTACTGTCATCTACAAGAAAAACACCAAAACAAGCTCCAAATGTTTTGGGTAGGTATAAACAAACTCCTTAGTCCAGGATAGTCCTCCACTACTACCCCCTTGGATTCTAACCAAACCCCCCAGCAGAAATTGCCAATACCTTTAACAGCTTTTACAACAACCATCCAGAACCTAGCTAACCAATTATCCCTTGGATATCCATATTCTCTGGCAACTACACCTTGCTCCCAACTCCCCTTTAACTTCAAGCCAGTTTGCACATCTTTGGTTTGAAAATTACTTAAAATACTAAAGCCTACCACACTGTTGGCTGATCTCCTCCCTGCAGAATATCTACAAAAAGCTGCTGATCCCATAGTATACCCCATTACTATCCTGATCAATAGAACTATAACTGAAGCATCCATTCCCTCCATCTGTAAGATATCCCATATCATCCCACTCCATAAAGGGGGCAGCTCTACTGAACTTTCAAACTATAGACCTGTAGCTATTCTGTCTCCCTTGGCTAAAACTATGGAAAAATGCATCCACAATCAACTCCTGAACTATCTTATCCATAAGATTCTTCTAGCCAACACCCAACATGGCTTTAGACCATTCCGTAGTACAACCTCAGCCCTCCTCTCCTTCTCTAACCTCATTAACCAACACGGGAACAATAATAAACTTTTTTCTGCTATCTTTCTCGATCTTTCAAAATACTTTGATATGGTAAACCACCAAATACTCATAAACACTTTAAAATCCATCTCCCTAGAGGACCAGGCCATCCAATGGTTTCAATCATATCTCAGTGGTAGACAACATGTTGTCCTATGGCAGAGCAAACTATCCACCCTTTTACCCATCACCCTTGGAGTACCCCAAGGCTCCATACTAGGTCTACTATTATTTTCCATTTTCATCAATGATTTGTACAAGATCATCCCAAATGCAACATGCATTCAATATGCGGATGACTCCACTTTAGTATGCTCCAGCACTTCACCTACAGATTTGCAGATTCTATCCCAAAATACTTTTAACACAGTTGAAAATTGGCTACTTAACCATTGTCTCACATTAAATTCTAATAAAGCCAAACTGCTGCTTTTTCCCCCATTCACAGGTCTACCCCTATAACCTTTACATTAAAATCCAACATTGGCACCATTATTTCCCCAGATTCCTCAAACAAACTATTAGGAGTTATAATAGATAATAACCTTAAGTTTGATCTGCATATCAATAAAACTATTAAAACAGTTAATAAAAACCTTGGCTCACTATATAGGATCAAGCCCTTTCTAAAGCCTGTAATTGCTCGTACACATCTACTCTCCACCCTCCTCTATGCTTCCCCTCTATTTACAAACCTCAGCAAAACTGACCTTAATAAACTTTCTAGCAGCTACAGTCACATTGATAGATTTGCTACTGATGCAGCCTACAGAACTCATCAATGTCATAACCTAAATCTACTAGGATGGCTTGAACTACCTAACCTACTTCCGATTAACCAACTAATAGTTGCTCACAAGATCCTGTACCAACCAGATAATACACCCGTACTTAAAAACCTCATTACCCCCTACAGTAGCCTCTGCGCACTTCGTTCATCTGAAAGACTACTAGTTCAAACTCTCACATCCAGCAACACAGCCGGTAAATCTGTATTTGCTAACTCTGTTGGCAAAACTTAGAATTCTCTTCCTGCTAATCTTACATCTGAACTCTCTCTACCTCAATTCAAGAAAAGTCTGATTCAGTACTTTAAAAAGCGATGGCTATGCCCTTGTCCTAATCTAGACTAACTCTAACCATCACTCGTGTGCACATGGAGGACTTCTGCCTACACTTTATTGTTTCTTAACTTATAAATCCTATGATCTCCTTGGATCTACTACCAGGTTACCCTACTAGGCATTCAGTACCCTATCATTCTTAAAAACAGTCTAGAATTTTCCATCTGAGTAAAAATGTAATAATTTGTTTGTGTATCTGTTTTTGTGCTTGTTTACATCTGTGTAAAAATCCTTCTATTTGTGTTTTATTTTGTGTTTTAAACTGTAAAAATGTAACAGCTTGTTGAATGTCTTTTTGGAGCTTTTCTCCCTGGGCCTCCATTGAAAATGGACATGTATCCAGTCGGGCTATCCCGGTAAACAAATGTAAAATAAATAAATATCCTCCCAATGTCTCATAGGTTCATAGTTTCATAGGAGGTAACTGGTTTACTGTTGCAGGTGGAATTCCCATCTTTGACATTATGCCAGTGAGTCAGTTTGCTATCCATCTAGTGATGTACGGGTTAATCCCCAGTTTTTAATTTCTCCAAATCTTTTGGGTTTCTAATACCAAGTACGATTAAAGTTCATGAAATTTGTATTGTTTCACTCTTTGATGTCAACCAAAAGTGCTCTTTGCAGCACCCGCAGTGTGCCCAGTACTGACTCCTTCTGCAATTTTTACGGAGTTACATGTATTGGTAGCATATCTAAATATGATTGTAAACTCTTTTTTATGTAAGACCCGTTGTTCCTACTACTACTGTAACTATCTGTTTATCTTTCTTCCACATTGCTCTAGTTTCTGCTTGCAAGTCCTGATATTTTATGACTTAAAGTCTCTGTGTACGCAGGACACTGTAGTCACTGGGTGTGGCGATTTCAATGATGAATGCTACTTTTGTCTTCTTTTCTTGGACCACTTTATCTGGTTTTCTAGGATCTATCTTTTGAACTGTTGGCAATGGATGATCTCATGTGATGTCGACCTCATAATTTTCTATTGTGCTTTGTGGCTCATGTTTCCAGTGTTTTTCAGCCACTTAATACCATAGTGTTTGCACAATCCCCAGTGCAACAGTCTCACCCCATTATTATGCCTTTCAGTATACAGTCCTTCTGCCATTAGTATATTGCAACCAACAACGAGGTGTGTGACTGTTTCCAGTTCTGTTTTACAAAACCTACATTTGTCTTTCTCCCACATGTTCATTGGACTTTGTAAACCAGCATGTACGTAACCCACTATCTTGTGCTGCCAATATTAACCTTTCATCTCTTTGAATTTGCCTCTCCTTAACCATTTCTGCGTTCATTCCTGATCAACATGAGGTTCTTCCAGAAGTTTTCTGTACTTGCAACTATATTTATGCATTTTCCACATTTCTTGCCTTTTCATCTGGTCCTTCACCTTATACTCTTTCTTTTGTTTTTTGGCACATTCAGTTGCTGCCTGATTTTTATCCATTTGTGGTTTGATTGCCATTCCTGCTTGATGCCGATATGTTTCTGCCAGTTTAACTCGTTACAGCCAAGTGACGCCTCCAGGTGCTTCTGCATTTACATCCTACTGATGGCTTTAGGCATCAGATGTTGCTTGCTCATATCTGCCTCAATAATTCCAAAACCATGCTGTGTACAAGGTTTTAAAAGACTCGGCCTTAAAGCTTACACAATGGCAAACTCAACCCCATTGATAGCTGACCTCTGTCTAGTGCAGGTAAAGCGATATTAATTGTTGTTTTTATGATACTAACATATTTATACAGATAGAACTTTCACATTTTTCTAAATATCTCAACACCCAAGTAACACAGGCAGAACTCCTTAGTCTCATATGAAAGCTTTCAGCTAGATGAATAAAATCCTGCTGGTAGTATGTGTGTAACTTGAGTTGTTGCAGAGATGTTGTAAGCAAATGTAATAGTTACTGTGTTTACTGTGACTTATAAAATTTGGTTTGAAACCTAGAACCTAAAGAATACTACCAATATAAAAATAGTTTTCCATTCATACCTCTTCAACAACCCCCATAGTTCCAGGGATATGATTATTGTTTGAAATGTGAGGACATAATTTGATTCTATTAAAAGCTTAGGCTCCGCCCATTGGAAGTTACCATGCAAACTTCCAGAGCTCCATTAGAGTAAAGGAGTTAAGCAGGGAAGTCATCTTAGATTTATTCTCCTCGTGTTTCAAATGTTTCACTAGATTTGGGTCTTGTGAGTTCAGCAGATATGTGTGGACTCCCACAATTGCAGATCTATACATGTAATCAATTTCAAGGAGGTCTATCCCACCTTCAGAACAGGGAATATATAATATTGGTATGCATTGATTTTTAAAAATCATTTGGTGAGCATGAAGCATCCTTCTTGTTTTCCTATCTCATCTATCCAACATGTTTTGGGGCCAATCAATCATGCCAAAACTGTAAGTTAGGACAGGGAGAGCAAATTGGTTTATAGCTTGGATTTTGTTCATAGATGTCAGTGCTCTTTCAGGATTAATTTAAGTCCTCTGAAGTATTCCTTACTAAGTTTTGTTCACATTTGTTCATGTTTTTTTGCTGATCCCTTATCAATTCCCAAATATGTATACACTCCCTCTTGCTCAAGTTCTTTTATATCACATTCTTATCCCAAACTGATGTTTTCCTGGTGCTGCAGCTTTCCTGCTGCTTTAAATGTTGTTTTTGGACATTTATCAAGACCAAATGACATTCTTATATTATCTGAAAAGGTTTTGACAACCTGCAGTTTTAGTTCCTCAACTGATGAGCTATACAGTTTCAAATTGTCAACAAAGAGAAGATGAGAAGTCTTTAGACTTTGTTTTCTAGGAGCCAAATTATAGCCATGTCCTAAGCTGTTAATTAGACAGCTTAATGGGTTAAGGGCAAGGCAGAGTAGCAACGGTGACAGAGAGTCACCCTGGAATATCCCCCTTTAAATTTTTATCCCTGGGATAATAATTTGTCCTCTATCATGGCTTAATTGCAAAGTGGTCTGCCACTGTTTCATAGTCACTGTAATGCAGCCGATCAGTGTAGGGTATATCTTATACATTTTTAATCCCCAGCTGGGAGAATTTCTCAATGATACCTGAGTGGGGGATTGTGTCAAAGGCTTTGACTAAGTCAAGATAGGCAGTTTGGACTGCTTTGCCCTCATCTAGGGCTTTGATGACATTCTCAAAGAAGTCCACCAGGTTTAAAAGCAAGACCTGCCCTTTACAAAGCCAAACTAGTTTGGGTCAAGAGTTTGGAGGTCACCTATGTCCTTGTTGATAAGTTCCATAATGATTCTTTCCATGGCTTTGCAGAAATGTTGGTTAGTCTTATGGGTCTATTGTTCCCAGGGTTGGTTGATAGACCCCCTTTTTGTAAGGGGATTAATGTTGCTGTTCTCCACTCTGCTGGAATAAAGCCAGTGCTCAGGCTATGGTTGAAGAGAGTGCCAAGTGGTTCTGCTAGGCCTTGTTTTAGATTGTTTATTGAGCAGCCTTGGATGTTATCTGGCCTCATGGAGGCTATGTTTTTGGCCTTGGAGAGGGCGGATATTACCTGCTCTTTGGAGATGCTAGGGAGTGGACTGGTGACAGGGATACTTATTTCTGGGAGGAGAAATTTGCACTAAATCTGTCTGCCAGCAGGTTGGCAATTTCTCTGGGTTCAGTGTGAGTAGTACTGCCCACAATCAGTTTGGCACATTGCTGGTCATTTCCTTTAAGATTTCAGACATAGATAAAGAAAGCCTTATTTAGCTACAGATGTTAATTTAGCCTTATAATTGGTTTTAGAGGACTTTACAAGATATCCAATTTGCTTGCTCATGCTGTGGCGTGGATTCTTCCTCTGGTAAGTAAGTTAACTTTTGTTCTTGGATTTCTTACTTTTGTTATATATATTTATAGTTGCAGTCCACCAGGGTGGCCTGTTTCTTTAGGAGGACCTGGTTTTGATCCTGACAGGTACAGCTGAGTCTATACAGTTGTTTAAATGGCTGTACAGGACATTTGTATGCTCCTCTGCATAGAAGTCATTGCTGGCTGAGTTAGCAGGGAGTGTTGAAACTTTTTAAACCCTTGCTTAGTAGGCTAAAGTTTGCTTTGGAGAAATGTTTCAGTTTGTTTGCTCCTGGGGGGTACAAGACAGATTTATGGTCTGACCTCACCAGGGAGGGCAACACACAGAGAATAGTAAGTGACCCCATGTTGTTCTCTGCGTCACATTTATTATTTCTAGGGTTGCTCTCCCAGTCCTTGTTGCTTGTGATACCTTTGTTAAAACTGTTGCACATACTCATATTGCATAGCTTGAACTAGTCTCCTTTCTGCTGTACTTCCAGAATTGCAGAGTATTTCAGTCATGCACCCGTTCCACTCATCCTTAATTAATTTAATACCTCTAGCATTGCTTTTCTTCTCTTATCAAATGTTTCTTAATAATCCTTGACTATCTTTATGAACACCTCTACAAGTGTGATAATTGTAAATCTTTTTGTTTAACTGATTATTTTCAGCAAAGTAAATGAAACGTGCCAAAACATGCCTTGATCTGTTTTTTGCTGCTCCGCTTTTTGAATCCCTTCTACTAGTTTATTTATTTATTTTACATTAGTTGACCGGGATAGTCTGACTGGATATATGTCCATTTTCAGTGGAGGCCCGGGAAGAAAAGCTCCAGATGTACATACAAAGACTATTACATATAAATGTAAAAATGCAAAACATTTGTTAAGATTAATCTATAAGATGTAAGTTTACATATTAGATAAAAATATATTATAATCTTTTTAAGACTCAAAGCAGTATATGATAAAAACATTCATAAAATTCATACTCCTAAAAACATTCATAAAATTCATACTCCAAAACATTCATAAATTCATACTCTAAAACATTCATAAATTCATACTCCAAAACATTCATAAATTCATACTTCATTAGTTTAACAATTAATTCCTTATTAGGTTGTAGACAAAAACTTGGGATGTGGTCAAAGTAGAGGAAGACGACCTGTTGTAGCATACAGGCTTGTAGTATTAGTTAGTCCGGATTAGTGCATGGGCACAGCCATTGTAGTTTGAAGTACTGTATTAGATTTTTCCTGAATTGCATTGGGGAGAGTTCTGAAATTAGGTCAGCAGTAAGAGAGTTCCAGGTTTTGCCCACAGAGTTGGCAAACAGTGATTCTCCAGCTAAATTATTAGCTTTGAAAGTTTGAACTAAGAGTTTGTCAGATGAGCATAGTACCCTAAGGTTACTAGAGGGAGTGATTAGGTTAGCAAGTGCAGGTGTATTTTAATGGCTGATAGAGAATCTTATGAGCAACTATCAGCTGATTGACCAGAAGTAGATTAGGCAATTCAAGCCACCCTAAAGAGTTAAGGTTGAGACAATGATGGGTTCTGAAAGCAGTACCAGTGGCAAATCTGGCAAAGTTATTATAGCAACTAGATAGCTTGATAAGGTTAGCCCTGCTCAAGTTTGTAAATAAGGGTGAAGCATAAAGGAAGGTGGAGAGGAGGTGTGTTCAGGCAATGACAGTTCTAGTTATTGGAGTTAGGACGGGCTTAATTTTATAGAGAGAGCCAAGTTTTTTATTGACAGTCTTGATAGTTTGACTAATGTGTGCATCGAACTTCAGGTTATTGTCAACTATTACTCCCAAGAGTTTGGTAGAGGGGTCAGGAGAAATAATGGTCCCATTGTTAGACCTAATATTAAAGGCTAGTAGGTGGGGGAGAAAAGTAATAGTTTCATTTTATTAGGATTTAGTAAGAGTTGTCTGTTAAGGAGCCAGTCTTCTACTTTGTTAAAAGTGGCTTGGGAAACTATCTGAAGGTCACTGGGAGTGGTGGTCGAGCATATTAAAGTTGAATCATCTGCATATTGGACATAGATTGCATCTGGGATGACCTTATGCAGATCATTAATAAAGATAGAAAATAGGAGAGGTTCCAATATAGATCCCTGGAGAACTCCCAGGGTGACGGGTAGTAAGGTAGATAATTTGTCCTTCCATAAGACAGCTTCGTGTCTACCATTTAGATATGATTGGAACCATTTGAGAAACTGGCTGTCAAAGGAGTTGTTTTTTTAATGTTAGTATGAGAAGTTTATGGTTAACCATATCAAAGGCCTTTGAAAGATTCAGAAAGAGGGCAGAGGAGAGTTTGTTATTGTTCCGATTTTGGTTAATGACATTAGTAAAGGAGAGTAGGGCAGAGGTAGTGCTATGGAATGGTCTAAAGCCATACATAGTTTTTCATGATTACCTGGTATCGCAGATAACTCATGTAATCGCTGCATTACAAATTGATCTAGTTCATTGTTGCTTACTCTTTCTTATATACCAATTATTCCGATGTTGCTCCTTCTTGGTCAGTTTTTCAAGATCAGTCATCTTTTCTCCCTCTTTTTATTACGTCTCTTAGCTGATGAATTCTGCGTATCTCTTCTTGCAGCTCAGATTTAATTGTTGCTTTATCTTCCCCCAGATCTTGCAGCTTCACTGTAGCTTTTCTATTTCTCTTTGCTGTTGCTGTATTGTTTGTTTCAAGGAGTTCACATGCTGATCTATTATGATTACATTTTAAAACAAAATGCACAACTGAACAAAACAAGCAGACCAAGTGAATAAAGAGTGGCAATATCAAACCAGCACTAACAAAAACAATATTTTGAAGGGTCAAACTTATAAAATATCTAGACTCCACACTAATGATGAGGTGCTTTGAGATGCCTTGACAGGTCTACCTGCTAATTTTCTTGCTAGGGGTTATCGAAATGATGAATGGACAGGAGCCGCAAGAGACATTAGTTATGCTTCGAGAAATCAGGCAAGACCCTATTTTTCGAAGAGTGTATGTGGCAATGCTAATATGACCCTTACCAGATATGGTGGTAGTGTTAATTTGACATATACCAATGATATAGATATGGTCTGTGACATTATTCTTAATAATTGGTCTATTTTAATGGCTGATGACACCATCAGAGAGATAGTAGGGTCTCAGTCTACCTTTAGCTTCAAGAATAATCATTCTGTTAAGAGGATGTTATGTTATGGTGAAGATAATAATAAAACATTTCCCTCTTCTTCTAGGTTAGGTATATATGCTTGCAGGGATTGTGAAGCCTGCAAATATATATCCACAGCAAAGACTTATGAGCATATGATTAATGGTTTTAAGTTTGTTCTGAGATTTTATGCTGATTGTGGTAACTGCAATTTTGTTTACCTAGCACATTGCAGAGACTGTACCAGCTTCTGTGTAGGTAAAACTAATTGTTCCCTTAGAGAACGTATGCTGGAGCATTTGAGCTATATAAGAAGGGAAGATGAAGCAAGTGCACTGTATAGACATATTTAGTCTTATCCAGACCACATTTTTAGTTTTTTTTTTGTTTTACAACTTATAGACACTGGATTTAGGGGTGGTGATATAATTAATAAAGTGGAAGTAGCTGAGACTAAATGGATTACTACCCTTCAAGCACATAGAATCCCTGTTTTAAATGGGACTATATTTTTAAAACCTCTATTAAAGACACGAGGATTGTTTAATTGAATCTTTAATGTGATTTCCAGATTGTTTAATTATTTTGATGTTTTTGAGTATTTATGGCTGTGTTAATTTGTTATAATATGGTCTGATGAAGTACATGGTATATGTGCAAAAGCACTTACCTAGTTTATTGTTTTAATAAATATTTTGTGATTTTATCTCTTGGCTGTGTTTGACCGGTTATATTTTGTTTTTGCTGAAAATGCACAACTGCTCCTCCTCCTCCCTTTCTTCCTGCTTACTCATCTCTCTGTTTAGGTATTTTTTTTTTCTGCCTTGGAACACTGTTTTCATCCAAATTTTGCTGGTGCTTGCCAGAACTTTGGGCTTAGGCAGCTGTCTTGGTTGGTTTCTTTAGCATCCTTCTGTCCTGCTTGTGATATCTGATGAAAAAGTAGTTAGCAAAATGACTTATCAATTTTAATTGCACATTTTATAAGACATATTAAATCCCCTTCTAGTAATAAACACACTTTGTTCTAATATTTTTAGGTTAAAATATTTCCCTATATGTGTATGCATTTCCAAAAGAAATTCCGGAGACTTGTAAATGATGTGACTAGCAGAATCCCCTAAATAACCAGCTGCAAAAAGACATGATTCCAGTGTCATCTGGACATCTCAGCCCAGGTGACTTTCTTCAAGAATTTTCTAACTCTCCTCTCCTCACTTTTTCTCTTAGCAACATTCCACCCCAAAAATGAAACTGTCATTGATAACCCCTCCCCTTTTTACTTCAAGACTATAATCATCAAGGACACCACTAAACTCCTTAATTTACCACTAGTTGCCAGAGGGTGTGATGATGGCTTGCAACCATGGTCCAACTCTCTTTGCAAAGAAGTACCTCTACAATCTCTGCCTCATTAAAGGAATATTACCCCAACAATGGAAAAATGCAAAAGTTAAAATCCCCCAACCCCACCTCAGCCAAAGAGTTCAGACCCATTTTCTATCTTGCCAACTGTAAGAAAGGGAAGTAGTTTACAAGTAACTCACTCACTACCTTCAACCATATAAGATCCTAAGCCCACATTAGCATGGATTCTAGTCTGGTCACAACACTATAACTTTAATTTATACCCTAACAGATGACTTCCCTTAAAATATGGAAAAGGAAAACCTCTTCACTGATCTAACTAGGACCTTTAATACAGTTGATTATACCCTGTCTGTAAATGTCATTCTTAATATAGGAATCAACACAAAAGCTACTCAGTGGTTTACAATTACCTTTCTAGCAGATCCTTTGCAGTACAATTTGGCTCCACATTCTCATCTAGCACACCTGTCTTCAAAGGTGTTCCTGAAGACTCATTACTATCTCCACTTTACCTTTGTATGTATGCAAACAAACGTCCAAATAATCAGCCAGGCTTAGCTATTTTTCTTTATACAGGTGATATGGCTATCTACTCAACAACCCCCATCTCCTTAACAAATGTCAAAGCTTCTGTAGGAAGATCTCTCCAACTTTAGTAAATGACTTGAACAACACACACACAGTGCTTCTTAAAAAATGAGCACTATACTGTTTTGGACTGAAAATGCATGCATCCAACTGGTGTATACTGCTCTGCAGTAATGATCAGTTAGAAAACGTCCATGTCTATATCTTTGAGTCTTGATACACCTATCTCTGAACTCCCAAGCCAGAACTACTATAGGCAAACCTGCCCTACTCCAGGAATACGGCCTGCCACTAATATCCATTAGTTGTAAAAAGAACCTATCAGCTCTCCAGCCCATCTCCAACAAAATCTGCAAATTTACAACTCTGCTTTGGGAAAACACCACTGTCACGTCCTCAACAATTTCAGACTTCTTCCTGGCTCCTTGATATTCAAAGTCCTCAACCATGAGGATTTCACCAGGAGAATGTCTGAAAGACAAATACCATACAGCCTAAAATCTCTCTCCACATTTACACCCAACCTTGCTAACCTCGTATATCAAACTAAAACAGACTGAACACTGTTTCTCTGTTTTAGCTCAAAAATCTGAGAATCCACCCTACAAAAACTAATGACAATCTGTCCATTCCTACATTCAGGATAGAACTAAAATCCTTTCTGTTTTAGCAAGTCAAATGCAAATGCTATAAGAAAAGAAACATCACTTAGGACTGATATGCTGTGTAAGATATACGACCTCTATCAATCCTCTGCTGATAATATTGAAGACCTCTGCAGTGGGGAATATACAGTGTATGACATTGCCATACTTTTCTGTAAATAGTGTTAAGTTGCAATTAAGGATATCTCTGTACTTTGTGGAATCCACATTGAATTGAATTGCATTGGCTATATTTACTTGTTACTTTATGTAAATACCTGTGTGTTGTCTCTCTGTGTAGAGCTTCTTGTAATTATTTGTGGCTCAATATAATTGGTGTGTTGTGCAATACTGCAAATAGACTGTTTCAGTTATTGACAATACTCTGACATTATGCTATAAAACTGAGAGTCAGGTGGCATTTGCCTCAAATATGGCTGCTGATGTCCATTGTTTATATTATTTTGTCTTTCTCTTTTTTTTTTCTTATAAATGTATGAGTTGTCATTGCCCATTTCTACAGTATTGTTTACTGTTTTGAAGTGTACAATAGGCTAGCACTGAACTGGATTAAGCAGATACCCAGAAAATGAGTGAATGGACATTAATTGTGCTGATAATCTGAGCTTGTCTGTTTGTTGGTGTCCATTTATCTGGGATAGCTCTGGTGAGTGAAAGCTGGATGCAAAACCAATCAAACTGCCAAACATGAACAAAGGATTGCTACATTCAATATATGTTCAATGACAGGTTGGAGCTTGGAAGTGGATGACATGATGGTAGGGAGGATGCTGGACATGTATCAAAGAGACAAGATGGAAGGGCAATTCAACAAAGCCACTTGGCTTGGGATTCAGTCGACTACTCTGGAGGACAGGCTATTGCGGTGAGCGACAGACATCAGAAGTCAATGAGGGATATCATCAGAATTAGTGACAGACTTATGGCAATTAGAATTCAGTGTAAGGAAAAGCAGTATTCAAAATCTCAGCCAATGTCCCACAACAGGGTTGCAATAACAAGGGAAAGAATGCACTCAGGCAGCAGATACAGGGCCTACTAAATAAAGAAGTACAGCATGATTTGTTGTTGATAAAGGGGGACCTGAATGCACATTTAGGGACAGGCAGAACAGGATATGAGGACTGCCTGGGTCGCCATGGTGGGATAACAGGAATTAAAAAGGAGAGGCCATTGTAGTAAATGGCTTGATAGTGGCCAACATATGGTTCAGCATGAGACACGGTCACAAGATCACACATGAGTGGTCAACATGCAACTCATATAGACTTCCTCCTAATAAAGAAAGGGCACTGGGGTAGAAAAGTCATCCCCAGTGAAATGGTCACCCCACAGCATAAACCTCTACTTGTCACAATTACCTGCAAGCAGTGGTCAGGGAAGGCTGTAAGGTTAAAAGAGACTAGGTTGAAGACCCAGAAGTTGACTGGAGAGAAAGCACAAGAATTCAAGGAAATACCCATGGTTCTAGAACCTCAAGAAGAAAAGTAAATAGGTGCAGTTGAAGAATGGCAGCTTCTCAAAACAGCATGGGTGAGGACTACAAAACAAATATGTGGCTGAGCCATGTATGGAAATAAGGCACACAAGGAAAGCTGGTGGTGGAATGCAGGAGTCCAGGAAGTCATCAAAAGAAAGAAATGCAGAAAAAAGTGGAAGATAGAAAAGATGGACTGGGCTAAGAAGGAATACAGGTTGGCCAGCAAGTGGACTAAGAGAACAGCTGCAACAGAGAAGAGCACTCTAGCAGCTTCTGGAAAGCAACTCAGTAGATGGAACAAAGAAACTCTCAGATAGCAAGGCAAAGACAGAAAAAGAAGATAATAATCAGAAATACTTCATAAAGGATGCAGCAACAACCCACTCACCAGTCCATAGGATACTAAAGGCAGATAGAAGGAGTGCTTCAGCTGTTTCTAAATTATTAAAACCCCACAGAATCTGTACTGCAACATACACAGCCTACAATGAAGAGGAGTTCAGCATAGAAGTAAGACCAATATTAAGGAAAATGAAATAAGGGAAACCAGCAGGCACATATGTGGTTGGCAGATATGATCAAGATGTTGGGCTATTTAAGGGTTAAATGGTTCATGGGGCTACTCATAGCAGTATGGAGAAAAAAGCTTATCCCAGACGACTGGATAATATGCATTCTAGTGCCAGTGTACAAAAACAAATGGGATATCCACAACTATGGGTAGTATAGAAATATCAGTTTCGTATCACTCTGCATGAAAGTGCTGGAAAAGATGATATTTTAAAACAAATATGCAGAATAGTAAAAAGTAAAATGTGAGATGAGCAGTTCAGATCAGAATGCAGCACAACTGGCCCAATGTTTGCAGTTAGACAGAGATGAAGCTAGGGATGAGGAAAGAGTCCAAATGAGCATTCCTAGACTTGGTGAAAGCATATGACAAGGTTCGAATAAAGAAGATTTGGGCAGTCTTGCAGTGGTTCAATGTTCTGGGCACATTGGCAGAATTAATGTAGACTATGTACAAGGACCCTATGTTCAAACTCACAGAGGGGCTCCCAGTCGGAGTCGGCATAATTTAAGATTCAGCTCTGAGCCCACTGCTGTTGATAGTGGTGATGGACTACATTAGCCAACGGGTCAAAGGGGAAAGATGAGCAAATGTGCTGTATGTAGATGATATAGCTTTACAAACAGACTTTGAACAGGAACTTTAGCAAATTATTGAAAGATGGAATGCAAAACTGAAGGCACACTGGATGAAACTGAATAAGAGAAGACAGTGGAATGGCAACAAATGGGGGAAAATCAGAAGAAGTTGAAAACTGAAATTGAAATTGAAGAGACAACAGTGAACAGGTTAATGACTTCAATTATTTGGGAAGGGTGGTTGAGAAGAAGGGGAGTCTGAATGAGGAAGTCAAAGACAGAATCAGAGGGGCTGAAATTAAGTGGCATAGTGTGTCAGTGTTAGTGTGTGACAGATGAATACTAAAAAAGCTAAAAAGTAAGGTGCATAAAACCTTGGTGTGGCCAATAACTCAGTATGGTACCAAAAGCTGGACAGTGAAAGCAGAGCAGATGGGCAGGTAGAATTGATAGGGATGAAGTGGCTGAGATGGATGGTAGGATGCTCTTTTTGGGACAGACGAAGAAATGACAAAGTCAGAGCAGAAGCCAAAGTAGCTGCAACTTAGAAAAGGTCAAACAGAACTGATAACTGGGGTTTAGGCACATGTGCAAGAAAGCAAAAAAAATGGTGAAGAGGATTTGGGGGAGACATGAAGAAAACAAGAGTAAATAGGGATGTCCCAGGAAGAGATGAATGGATTATGTAAGAGAAGACCTGTGACAGTCAAGCATGACTTCCAAGAAAGATAGGAAAGTGGCACTGAATTAAGAGAGGTAGTAACAATTCACAGCACACTTTGACCCCATGTAGAAAAATGGAGAAAAAGGTGGTTGATGATGATGATGATGATGATGATGATGAAATAATATTGTTCTTATGCCCACTTAGGCACTACAGAATTGTGTTACTCATGTAAAAATGTGATTCTGTAGTCAACTTTATTCTCTGGGAAGTGCTGGTTGGTATTTATAGTCACAGATTTCATATGTGTACATTGACAATTGGTGAGGAGCACCACTGTATCTTTATGTAAATATCCTCAGTGCCAGTCAACGGTACTGAATATACAAAAGGGAAGGTTTTGGGTTATTTGTAAGTTTCAAATAAAACAAATGGTGAGCAATTCACCAAGGCTGAATAAGACACAAAAATGTTCCTTCACGCTGATAACAAAATGCTGTGAATAAAGCATTTTGTTATCAGTGTGCAGGAACATTTTTGTGTTTTATTCAGCCTTGGTGAATTGCATTGGAGAGGGTGAGTTTTCTTTGGTGGAGTGTGATACTATTTGCTGTATTTTATTTATTTGTAAGTTTGAAAAGTATGTTAAAACTGCTCTGGGTTTTTTGAATATTAAGATTGTAGTGCTAATTATTGATTACTTTTGCCTCTTTTTGTAATTGGGAGGTGTGCACGGGCTTGCTTCAGCTTATGTGTGTTGCAGGCACTTGATAGTAGACAGCAGCACTCAGCACAGCCATATAGATGTGAATATAAAAAGATAAGGTTTTATGTACTGAATGAATGGGTGTCCTTATGTTGGCACCCTGACTGGTTCTGTGTAAGTTTGGAAATGGGAAGATGGGACAGCTGGAAATGGGGGAGAGAAAAGACAAGGTATACACAAAGAAATACATCAGAAGGCTGCGCTGGAGGAGATAGAAGAGAAAGGCATTATATTTTTGGTGGCAGATAGACAGCCTACTTTTTAAAATTTTGTATATAAGAAGAAGTTGGCAAATGAGTATGGGAAAATGGTGTAGGAGAGAGAATAGGGAAGACTTAAGAAAATCACACAACATGAAAGACAGATAAGTTAGATGGGCACACTACATTGGCTTAACAGAATGAGGGACACAAGACATACAGATGACAGACAGACACCAAAGAGGGAGGGTTAGGAGGTGTAGAGCTAACTCAAACCCCAGTCCAGATGACCTCAAATTTTCCCACTGGCTGATGGAACTCTAACAGGAGACCAAGGTGACACTGAGGTGGAGGCATCTTCTGAATCTATGGAAGGAGTCAACCAGTTCAGTGAGTCTGTAACCTACTGGAGAAAATCTTGCTCTTGCATAGGTTGAAGGTATCTCTCCACTGCCTGCTCAGCCCCATCCTCTACCAGGTCCTGAAACTCACTCCTGTTCCAGCTTTCCAGGCTATATCATACTGAAGTGTCCACAGAATCGGAATCATGTCCCTGAACTTGATAATGTCCCTGTATGGGCAGAAGGAAATGGTGAATGTCCCCTTACCTGGGAGGTACGAGGTTAGGATGTCCCTGGGAAACCTGGACCTGTGGAAAATGGAACATAAAATGAAGATTTAAAAAATAAGATGAGTAAATAACTAAGAAAGAAACAGACAGAGACAGTGAGAAAAAATGTAGTCTGGAAGGAGTCATAAGTTTCTGTTGCAATATTTTAGTCAGTGCATGTTAAAAATGTCTTAGGTAGGTTTAGTTAATGAATTTATTAAAACAAATTACATTCTTCAGTAATGTTGCAAAATAATATATTGACTCTGGCAAAAGGTTTCATTGTGGTAATTGCAATACTGCTGCTTTGAACCAAGTGTAAGGCCATTTTGGAGGGAAGGACTATGTAAGTTAAACAGATAACAAAAGACTGAATTTTTATACTTGTATACTGACATGAGTAATACTCATGTGTACCTTCAGTAAGCCTCTTTAGCTTCCTGGCTACTTTGTGCTTACTGTATGAGCTAAGGGGGTGCTGACTCCTTAGCTGTATAAGTAAGAAGAAAGGGAATGCACATTTGTTTACCTTTGTTAGGACTGATACTATACATTGCTTTGTTATTATGATGTGCAGAGCATACCTGTGTTTCTCTGAGGTAAACATTTTCACTTACCTTCAAGGTATACAATTCATACTTAATGGTAAAATTAATTTACCATTCCAGCATACAGCAAGGTGCAAGGAGGTCCTGCAGTTGTTGTTTGTACCCCCCAGCTATGCATACATTGTGTCGGTAAGCTCTGGTTAGCTATTTTGTATGAGCAGCAACTGTTATGTAATGAAGTTACATATTTTACAAAGACTAATAATTTGTACATCAATAAACCAGGAAGACCTTACTTATACTTAATACTAACCACTGTAAAAGATTTCAGGAATGATTTACTGTATCAGCATACTTTAAATAAAATTTGACATTTTCTACAAACTGACACTGCCTGTCTCTGCATCTATATGCACCCACAAATATGAACCCCCCCTATCCATCAGCAATACAATAAAAATGGTACAAACCCTAAATGAATCTTTGATCAAAAGGCTAACACCTAATAGAATCCCAAAACTCCAGTAACTCACATGGGGAAACTGCAAACATAGCTAAACTATGGAACCGCATTCCACTCGCCATCAATCAATCAATTTCCTCATTTTTAAGATCAACCTCTAACTACATCTAAATCACTAGAATTTGCAAATATCTTGAAACTCTAGGTTAAAGCCATATACTCATGATTTCCTCCTTTTTCCTGCTGAACTATTTCTTCCCAACTGTTTATGTCTTACTGAAGTGAATTCATAGATTCATACTAGGCTAGCTGCCCTTGCAGGCCTTTTTAAGCCTAGCCAATTTCCCTTTCTAATGTGAGAATCAAACCCTGTACCTTGTGAGTATAAGGTAAACACATGAAGCATTCTACTAGCCCCGACAGTAAACTTCTGTTCCCTTTAAACTCACATTAATTGAAATTGCACTGATTCTTATATTAGGTAAAACACAGGCAGTCACTCTGAAGACTATTACAAGCCAAAACCAATAATCTAAGGTCAGAATTAAAACTAGTACTTTGTCTATATGAGTTTAAGTCATTAACCATTTTGTCATATCCACCGCCTTTCATGAGAAACATATCCATTGTTTTATTAGCTTACAAATATGTATGATTGTAAATGCTTATTACGTTACTTTAGCTACCAAATTTTGATAGTCTTACTGGTGAGTGATGAAATTACATTTATACTGACAATTTCTTGCTTCAGTGGTGTTCTGTAATATGCACCAAATGTCACTACTTAGAATTTACTACACTATGGGGGGAATTCAATTAAGCCTACATGGAGTGATTTTTCGTGTAGGCATAGTGGCATGGATCTTACATGGAAGTAAGCAGTCATGCGATCCAGTAAACAGAGCAGAGGGGCATGCACAAGTGTGCGAACATGAAAGTGTCCGTAGCCTGGAAATCACCGCATTAGCAGGTGAACTGCATGCAAATGAGTGTGCTGGAGTGAAGCAGATAGGCAGTCCTGCAGACCCTGTGTTGGTGTCTGAAGTGTACATGGAAATATCCATGTACAAGAAAATAAAAATTGAACAGGGGCTGTAAAAGCCCATTTAGAAGGTCAGAAATTGCATACTAGGCACAGATATGTAAAAAACTATGCCCTGTGTGTCCAAAAAAATAATGCAAAATAATTAATATAACTTTTTTTAATACCCATTGTTGCACCCAAGCACTGGCCCAGTAATAAAGGAGCTTCAATCCTCACCCCTGGAAATAGTTAGGGGACATACACACTGGGAAGATGACAAGTACACACACACAGTAAAGTGCAATTTCCCTTAAGAGCACACAGAGATCACAATTAGTCTGGGGCTGGTTTCTCCCGAACCCCAATAAGGCTCCCCACTGGCATAGCTATAAGGTTGAGATCTCAGCTGAGTGGCCAAGCCAAAACCTCCAACACCTACTTTGTCCACCCAGTGCTTCTTGTCCCTGCCCATGTAGGTGACACACACACACTCTTTGAGGATTGATTTATATACAAACACACACACACTCTATTGATAAAGGCTGGGACAAGTTTACTAGCTATGCCCCTTCTGCCCAGACTATAAGGTATTTTCTACTGCCACCAACCACTCTTATCAGCTACTTTTAAGGCCCTTAACAAAGGGTGTCCAATCCTACTGTGTAATGTTACCATTATCCAAAGGGTAGTCTGACCAAGAACAAGGCTATTTAGGAGTAGTCTGTACAGTGTCACCAAATATATATGCAAGTACTCTCAGAGCTTAAATATGTCTCACAAATATCAGCCACAAAGATAGGTTTTAAATATATTTAATAATAAATAACAAAAGAACAAGACAATACTAAATATGTATTCAGTTACATCAGAGTTCAAAATCACAGGAAATATTTAAAACAACATTGCAGGACAGTCTCAAATAAATACAGAAAACATCTAAACTAATCGTTATTATATTCATAACTATATCTAAAAGAGTTAATATGCCCTAAAAAAACTTGCAGCAAGGCAAGTGCAGATGTGAAGATGACTGGATGTTCTTGTTAGGTCAAAGACAAAATACAAAATGTCCAGTCTCTCATTGAGAGAGTTCTTAAATTCATATCAAATATTACTGCTGGGTTAGCTTGGATGACATCACTCTTTGTCACCTGACTTTAGTTTCCATGCTACCCCCATTGCATCTGCAGCAGACCACTATAAATTATGCATACACCCTACAATCTGATTTCCCCCCCTACTCTGCACCATTGGAGTACAGACTTGGGAATTTCAACCGACAAAATCATAGGGGCTGCTGCCGCTCTGCTACATCTGTATGTGCTAGATGCTGCAGTCAGTGATGATGCTGATGCTGACAACATGCCTAGACTGAGAAGGAGAAGAGTCTTCAGGCCCAGGGTAACCTTCCAGGAGTTACATGAGCTGGAGATTGTAGAGTGCTACAGGGTGGACAGGGACATACTACAAGAACTCACTGAGGCATGCCGCCCTCAACTCAGACCCAGAGCCAACAGAGGGGATCCCATCCCAGTGGAAACAAAGATATGTGTAGCCCTTAGAATTCTAGTTACAGGTACTTTTCAAAGACCAACTGGGGACACGATGGGGGTCTCACAGGCATCAGCATCCAGGGTACTCCACCAGTTCCTGGCTGCCATGCAAACACATGCCAGTGTGAACATTTATTTACCCCGCACTCCTGAGGAGAGGGCCAGCAGTATATGTCTCTTCTATCATGTAGCACACTACCCTGAGGTACTGGATGCCATTGACTGCACTCATGTACACATCAAACCACTGCCCAGTGAGGAGAGTACAGTCTATGTCAACTGCAAGGGGTATCACTCCATCAAATGCCAGGTCATGTGCAATGCTCAGGGCATTATCATGAATGTGTGTGCTGGCAGCCCTGGCAGTTATCACGACTCCCATATCTGTCACACATCACAGCTGTACCAGATATTTGCCAGGGGGACATCCCCTATGGCCATCTACTGGGGGATGCTGGCTACACACTAGAACCATAGATGATGACACACATCAGAAATGCAAACACACCTACTGAAAAATGCCATAATGAGGCACACCACAAACTAGAAACATCATAGAGCATGTGTTTGGGCTGCTCAAGTCATGGATCTAGTGCCTTGATATATCTGCTGGAGCTCTACAGTACGCTCCAGCCACATGTGCACAGATGTTCCCAGTATATGCCATGCTACACAATATGATCCTGCAGAAACAGCTGCAGCAGGATCATCACAGGGAAGGGACACACAGCCCCCCACCAGTGTGAAGGTCCCCACAGCCACACCCACATGTGGACTTAGAGGAGGAGGAAGACCCTGAGGCAGTCCCTGTAGGCAGATGTAGGTGTGTCCAGTATGCCCTGGCCTTAGCAAAGAGGCAACGCATAGCATATGCACTGACAACATGCAGTCCTAGGGACTGACACCATACTCCGACTCACATACATAGTAAAATGTATGCCAGACACACCACACAACCTGTATCATACCATGTATTGGCTGTGTACTGTGTGCATCAGACAGAGTCAGCCCTGCAACACAGGTATCTTAACTTCTGCATTCACAAAGTAAGTCACTCTCCTTTACAACAAATATACGGAGTACTAGACTATGGTAACATATGTATGGACCTGCTGCATGTATGCAAGAGAATATAGTGGGCTACTTGCAGAGAACTAACAGCTATGTGGGACAACAGGTACTCTGTCCAATACTGACTGCCCTGTAATATGCATTAGGTCACAAGGCAGCAAAACCCACTGCAGTATGCAAGGGAAATGCCAAACAGTGGGGTCATAAGACAGATGTAAGACTGTCAGTGCTAGAGTCTCCTACCCCCAACACATCAGTGTTCCCATACAACTGCAGTAACAGTATGTTCGCATGGATATATCAGCAGATCACACAATACCAGGGCTGTCCCAAACAACCTGGATACATGTTCTATTTTCCACAACATGCAGGGGTCAAAATGTTGCATGTCTGTCTGTCTGCTGTTGATAGTGTGAGGAATTAAACCTCACTTTCTGGTGGCTGGTGTAGCTCATTGGGCTAAGTACATTAGAATGGTTGATGGTGTTCATGGCTTGAAGCTGGCTGCACCTAGAACTTTTGCATGTAAGGTACCCCTATGGTAGGAGTCCCACAGACTGTCAATATGCCCCAATCTGTGACTGCAGGAAAGCTAGACACAGCCAGAGAAAATGGAGGGAGAGAGGGCCAAACCTACAGACATTATACATGCTCTGAGTAACCTAGAAGGTGGCTACTATAACAGCAGGTTACTACAGGTCAGAGTAGCAGCAGGATGCAAAGGCCATCACTTAACCATGTCAGTACTTAGTGGGCTCCATTTAGTAGTATATTACTGGAAAACACAACTGTATGAGGAACAGAGCAAACATATGGGCAGAATGCTGGACTTCCTGCTAAAACATGTACAGTGAGAGCTGTGATGACTGTCACCCTGTGTGTGGTGTTACATCCTCTACCCCAGTAACATCATACCTACAACCCCTTAGAGCAGGAAATCTGAACAAAGCCATGAACAGTAGTGGGACAAAGGCCCAAATATAAGGAGAAGGATTAACTACTGTGTAGAAAGTTCAGAGAAGAGCAGGTTGTGCAGTAGCATGGGTTTCCTGGTGTGTATTGAGTCAGGAACTCAAATGTCTGTCATCATTTCCTAACATGAATCTATAATCATTTGCCAGTGATGTAACAGAAAATCACAATGCAATGTAAAACATACCATATATATGATGCAACACTCTGTGCAGTCTATTACAATCTGCACAGCTGATAGGTATGAGTCATATATTAGGTTCAGCACACAGCCAGGGACTCTCTTGAATAAAATATCAGAGAGGTGCTGGACTGCTGAATCAGGTGCAGCAGCCAATTGGCTGCAGCACACAAAATCCCGGACTGGAGTACAGGTAGGTCTGGCCTGGAGTCACCTTATAAGTACTGACAGTCACACTGGGCATGTTCCTACACTTAGCTAACTTGAGCCCCTGTCTGATGCCTCACCTGCCTATAGAACTGATATCTGAAAATATGTCTGTACATACAATATGTATCTGTCTCTCCCTATCCCCCTCACACATGATTACCCTATCTATCAGTATGTGGCACACATGCATAATATATATATATATATATAGAGAGAGAGAGAGAGAGAGAGAGAGCACTATATAAATGTGTAGGGTGACATACACCCCCCACATATATGTATTTAACACAGTTACATAACACACACACACACACACACACACACACACACACACACACACACACACACACACACACACACACACACACACACACACACACACACACACACACACACACACACACACACATACACACACACATACACAGCTACACCTAAATTGACATCCTTGTTTATATATATATATATATATATATATATATATATATATATATCTATATATATATATATATATATATATGTGTGTGTATATACTGTAGATATATATATATCTAATTGTTTGTGTGTGTGTGTGTGTGTGTGTGTGTGTGTGTGTATGTATATATATATATATATATACATAAATATATATATATATATATATATATATATATATATATATAGATATATATAGATATATATAGATACATACACAAATGTCTATATGTGTGGGGGGATGTACGAATGTGCACACCTACACACAGAATGTTGGGGTTATCTGCACCTACACACACAACAGCTGTCAGATGGTAATAGACCAAGGCCGCATAACAACATAATCCACCCAACCATAGAACCCTGTGCCTGTGGATTGTCACCCTGTAGACAGACAATGGTGAGCAGGTGGTGTAATGTGCAACCGGCCAGACATGGTGATACTGGTAACTGTACACACATAGCAGGGTATTAACAGGTACCCCACTGCTAGGACAGTTGATACAATAATGGCATAAAGCAGGTTCACTCTGCAGGCTACACATGCTGCGTAAAACAAGGCCACTTTTTGTGCAGACCACAAGTACTGTGGCTGCAGCCACATGTACACCAGATGTAACCAGTGGCGTGTGCAACAGGTACTGCAAGCTATAGAGTATAATAGTAGGAAGGTAGGGGTTCTAATCTCACATCAGCCATCATTTGTGTGTGTGTGTGTGTGTGTGTGTGTGTGTGTGTGTGTGTGTGTGTGTGTGTGTGTGTGTGTGTGTGTGTGTGTGTAGATAATTCCCTTACAGCAGTACAGATACATGCCCATCTGGCCTTCGTCTGTGCAATGGGCAATCATTTTATGGCTCTGTGACTAGCATCTTCCTCAACATTGGCCTCCCTGTCAACACCTGCTGATGTCATCCACCTTAACAGCACTGGCTGACATTCTCAGACCAGATAAGGTCCGTGGCGCATGCAATAAGTACTTAGTGTTATAGTTTATATTACTAGATTGGTAGGTGTATGTGTGTAAATATATCCCCTTGCAGCAGTGTACACATGCCTGTGTTGCCTATTTCTGTACAATGGTTATACATTTTAAGGGCCTATGACTACCTTCCAGCCTCCCTATTGACTTCCTTTACAAGGCCTGATGTTGTCATCCACCTTAACAGCACTGGCTGACACTCTAAAAACAGATAAGCTCCATGGCGTATGCAATAATTACTTAGTGCTAAAGTGTGTATTAACAGGTAAGTAGGGGTTCTAATCTTGCACCAGACAACTGTGTGTCTTTAAATATAACCCCTTGCAGCAGTGTTGATGCTTATCTCTGTGCAATGATGTACATTTTAAGGCCCTGTGACTACTTCCCATCCTTTCCATTGGCCGCCTTTACAAGGCCTGCTGATGTCATCCACCTTAACAGTACTGGCTGACAGCCTTATAACCAATAAGCTCCATGGCACATGCAATACATACTTAGTGCTATAGTGTGTATTAATAGATAGGGGTTCTAATCTCAATAAAGGCAACATGCGTGTGTACAAATATATTTCCATGCAGCAGTACATGTACGGATGTGCAATTGTCTTGCATTTTACTGCCCTGCCATAGCCCACATCTACCAATTTATAAATGCTATCTGCCGCTACCTACATGTGTATGTACAGAACACCCAGGTGACATATATCAAGGGTAGCAGGCCTTGTCACAGGGTATGCATGCATGATTACACTGACTGCCCCAAATTGTCCATGACACAGTGTTCTACAGATATGCACCTAGGTAGCCACGCATGTATATAGTCGTACCTTGCTGATGTCATATGTCTGCTATGCTGCTATACCATCCTGTGCCACTGTATTGGCACCAAGTCTCCATAGCTTAGTCACTCAGACCCTTGGAACAGAAGCATACACAGTTATGTGAGACACGTGTCATTCTGCAACACTACTGCCAATCTAACATCATGCAACAAAGGTACAGAAAGTTTGATGTGTACTTATGACACATTCCAGCATACAGCACCTGTCATGGCATAACACTACCACACTACAAAACTACATATAATGTAATATAGTCACCCTGTGCATCAGACATATATTTGCATGTCCCCACCCCAATGGTATGGATGGATAACCAATGAATAATAATAATGGATATATACAAAGCTAAGGTGTAGGGGAGACAGAGAAATACAGTGCATTAATACCCTTGTGAGCTAAATAGTTGACAACAGTAGTAATATGTACTCTACAGGTCTGTCATTTCTTTATGTATATAGCTGCCCTATAGCTGCTGTAGCATGTACATGCCTCTCAAGCTGTCTGCATGGGACAGTATGGGCCAGGCAGTAACACTGGCAGGTACACAACTATACAGAACATTTGTGGACCTATTTAACTCCTGAGGTGTTCTGTGAGCTGATGTTCTGTTACTTTGCTTTTGACATCTATCATGCCAGTGATACACCAGGGCCAGTGGGATTACACAACTGTAATTACATTCTGTGACAGTGTGATACTTGAGAGACAAGTAAGTGTATGGGACAGAGAGTAAATAACAATCATGCCTTGCATGGCAGGCATGGGGATAGATACCAATAGCAGTGACTGCACAGGCATGTAGATAAGATGTCTTAATTGACTATAGCAACATCTGACAGTTACTCCAGGCATTCAGCCATACCAACATTACAAATTTTACTTCTTTATTTCATTTTATTGACAGTTGTACTTATTTCCTTCAGTTTCTGTGCTATTATCACAAGCCTGGTAATGAGTGTAACAGTCTGTGACATCATTACACACATTTATATTCCCATAACATCGGCTATCTCATCCATTTACTTGTAGTTCCTGTGGAGAAAAACGATCTTATCATAGTAGCTATAGCACAGCCCAGTTCAGGTTTGCTGTTTCGGTGGCCTGGTTGTTTGTTTGCAGTGTTTGTTTGTTCTGAGTACATGTTCCAGGACATCTTGTCTTAGCAGAGGTCTTTCTTCACTTTAGTAAGAGTTCTGTTGTTGATTGACTGCTGGCTGGTAAAGGCTGACTGGTCTAGAGCTTGGATTATGCACTCATTGGCTCTTTTGAACTATTTTTTAAGTTGTTTCATGTTGCACCTTCTGGTATTTAAGCCCTAACTTTGAGAGGATTTCTGTCTATACACACTGAACTGAGCAGAGGGGGTACTGACCGCAACTCTGATCTGATATATAACAATAAGTATCCTGTTTTTTTTAATTTATTTTTACTAGTTATTGCTTATTCTAGCCATTTAAAGCACTTTTTTGCCTGTTGTATACCTTTTACTGTATTTTATTGCTATAAACTAATTGGCACGGTTGTACTAAAATTGTCTGCTTTACAGGGCCTGATAAATAAGTTTTTTACTGTCACACTGTTTGTAAATCTTTCTTAGCTAGTTTCACTGTGTGAAAGGTATTAACTGGAAATTTTCTCCATTTGTTAAGCATCTGTTTGTTCTGCTTTCCTGCCAAGGAGTGTATCATATAACTGATTTGTTTGCAGTTAAAACCATTCTCTAAAGTCCCCTTGCTTTATCTGTTTAAAACTTTCATTTAGTGGCTCACTGCTGTTTTTCCTGCTGTGATAAACATTTGGTAATGTTTTCTGCCTAAAATAGTGTAGCTAGTAGCTGTAGCAGAGCTCAGTTCAGGTTTGCTGTCTCTGTGGCCTGGTTGTTTGCAGTGTTTGTTCTGAGCACATATTCCAGGCCATCTTGGCTTAGCAGAGACTTTTCTTCACTTTAGTGAGAGTTCTGCTGTTGATTGTCTGTTGGCTGGTAAAGGCTGGCTGGTCTAGGGCTTAGAGTAAGCACTCATTGGTTCTTTTGAGCTTTTTTTTTAAGTTGTTTCAGGTTGCACCTTGTGGTATTTAAGCCCTAAATTTGAGAGTATTTCTGTCTATACACACTGAGCTGAGCAATGGAGGGACACTGACCACAACTCTGATCTGCGATATATAACAATATGTATCCTGTTTCTTTAGCTTATTTTTATTCATTATTGCATAATATTTATAGCACTTTTTATTGCCTGCTGCATACTTTTTATTGTATTTTATTGCTATAAAATAATTTGCAAGGTTGTACTAAAATTGTCTGCCTTACAGGCCTGATAAATAAGGTTTTTACTGTCACACTGTTTATAATGCTTTTTTAGTTAGTTTCACTGTGTGAGAAGTATTCACTGGAAATTTTTTCCATTTGTTAAGCATCTGTTTATTTATTTTGATTTCTTGCCAAGGAGTGTATCATATAACTGATTTGTTTGCAGTTAAAAGCATTTTCTAGAGTCTCTTTGCTCCTTTATCTGTTTAAAACTTTAATTTAGTGGCTCACTGCTGTTTTTCTGCTATGATAAACATTTCTATAGTGTGGCTTTGCAATTGCCCACCCCTACTGTAAATTTGATCTGGGACACTCCTCCAAGTCCAGTGTCATTAGTTCATTCTACTTAATATAGAGAGAATATTTGAGAAGGCTAACCCACTTCGTTTCTTAACCTTGAATTACCTTCTGTTCCTCCTTTCTCCCTTTCCACTTTACTAAAAATAAAAAAAACACTTTGCTAGAATCTACCATTGCTAGACTCTCCTTGTGTTCTGACTGAGTGCGCTTCTCAAACAATCTGGAAATATAGAGAAGATAAGTATATCTTTTTAACTGTTTGGAATTCTGCACTGTTAATTTTTGCCTGACTGAATTATTTATATATTTGCTGACATTGTTTTGTTTTCTGATACTCTAAGTGCCTCCATCTTAATCTTTTTCCTAATTTACTGTTTCTGCACTTTTTTAGTTATTTTTAAATTTAATTGCATGTATTTAAACTGAATTTGCTTTAATATTGCTACACACGCAAGTGTGCTAGCTTGCACTGCATTTGAATTGTTTTTACTGCTATTTTAGCTGCTTTTCTGTACAAAAAAAAAGTTCTTAGCTTGTTTCCTGCCTTTCCTGTAACTATTCTAGCCCCAATACAGATTTGCTGGAACTGGTAAGCATTAGGTACCCTATCTACCACAAGAGGAGTGGTTTCTGGCCCAGGAATTAATTGTAGTTTATTGGACATTTGGGCAGTTTTTCCACCCCTTTCAACTTTCTGGTTTAAAAGGCCGCATTAGCGCTTGTTTCCCATGCCTCCTGTAACTAGTCTAGTCCAGATACAGATTTGCTGTATTCAGGACTGTTTGTAAGCTTCTGAGCCCCCCAAGCCTTTGTGTGCTGGAGGGAAGATTTCTAGCTTATCAATGGGAGTAGTAAGCACTAGGTAGCCTATCTACCACAAGAAGAGTGGTTTCTGGCCCAGAAATTGTAGTTTATTGGCCATTTGGGCAGTTTTCTCATTCCTTTCAACTTTCTAGGTTAAAAGCTCACGTTTGTACTTGTTTAAGCTTCGTGTAGTGGCGCGAGCTGAGGTAAACTATTACTGGTGCCAGAAAGTCTGCTCTTCAGTTTTTCCCTCAGATCTTACTAGTTCTTTCTTTCTTTCACTTCAAATAGCCTAATCACTTTGTACTTCAACAGGTTTTTATAGAAATTATTGTAGCACACTTAGGTGTCATCAGCAATAGTCATTCTTCATGCAAATAGCTCCAGTACTTAGCAGTTATGACCACCCCTCCTGGCATGATGACAGGACAGTTCCCTCTGCTTTCTCCTATTAAACTGATGCACTTAGACATTCTGAGGTAGTTTAGCAACTACCTCATGTACACAGACAACCCTCTCCTCTTACCTCCAAACACTCAGACTTGTGAGAGATGCATTTATGTCACCAAATTGGAAGATATGCATTCTCCAGCCAAGACCAGACTAGCTGGTCAAGAGGAGAAGGTCAACACCTGCAACACACCACATGGAACACATAGCTCTCCAGAACACCCACTATTAAAGCTATAAAAACACAAACCACATACCCACCTTCGCAGAGGTTCTCAATAGAAATTTACACAAACAACAGAGACCTCCAAGATAGAAATGCACTCGACCACCACAACACAGCGCAAACCACAGGAAACATAGCTCACCTCCACATTGTGCCCCTCAACCTAAGCCACTAAGGCTAAACACCTTGCCCAATACACTAATCATAGGTGACTCAATAGTGAGGCACACAAATGTTCCACTCACTAGGTTGAATATGGAAAAGGTAACAGTCAGCTGTCTATCAGGTGCCAGAATCTAACACAAAGCACACGCACTCAGGTCACTCCACAAGTACAAGTAAGACTCTGTCATTGTCCATGTGGGTTTGAATGACCTGAGATGCACTTCCCTGGACTACATGAAAAGAGACATGGTGGAGCTCTCAGATTATGTGGCTCAGGCAGGTATGACACTAGCCCTGAGCAGTATCCTACCGTCACCCAGAATGATACCGTACTACAAACAAAAAATGATTGACTTCAAAAACTGGCTACATTTCTGGTGTCATTCTAAGAGGATCCAGTATCTTTCTGCTTGGGATGACATGACTGACAGAGCTCGATGCTTTGCCAGAAATGGTCTGCATCTGTCATTCCTGGGTTTCCGGGTACTGGATAAGGCTCTTGCCAACCCTATAGTGCCTGTTTTAGGTGGTGTTCCAAAGACCAAATTACCACTGTAACAGCTATAAATAAATGCAATCTGAAGGTCATGCTGTTCAACACTAGAAGTCTAAATCTCAAGATGCACTTGCTCGAAGCACTCCTCAAAATGGAGAACATCAAAATTTGTGCTGTAACAGAGACCTAGTTTAAAGCGGCAGAAAGCACCCTTGCACTACCAGGCTACAACTCATTCCACACCTTTCGGCCCCAAAACATGGACCGAAGCTCCAAAGGTGGTGGTGTTTCAATATTCATAAATGATATGCACACCTCCAGACTAGTAGCCCAGCATAACGCATCTGAGATACTTCAGGTACAACTAACATTGGGTAAGATGGCGATCCAGGTCATAGCCTGCTATAGGTCTCCACCCATGTCTCTAGACTCTCAGTCCATGTTCCTAAGCACCCTGGAATCTATCAAGGTCCAACACAACACTATCTTACTAGGAGAATTCAACTACCACTCCATCAACTGGGAAAACTATTCAAGCATCAATACACTGGCCCAACGCTTCCTGGAATTCATCAATTCCAATGCCCTGGACCAGCTCATTCTGACCCCCACTAGAGGAGGCAACATCCTTGACCTGGTTATTACTAACATGGCCAACTGTTGCTCTACACCAACAGTCAATCTCTCTCTGGTCAGATCTGACCATAAACTAATCATCATGGAAATCCACATCTCATCTACATGCCCTGCAAAGGTAACCACCTTGAAAAACTTCTCCAAAGCTGACTTTGGACTCCTAAAAACAGAGGTGGCTAACTTCACGGCACCCATGCCAATGAAAAAATAGCTGCATGACTGCCAAATCATACACCAATGCACTGTACGAACATGTACATAAATGCATGGAACTAGCCATACCCAACAGAACCAAGATGCTCTCATCCAAAAAAAAAAAAGAAGCTAATCTAGTGGTACCCTGCCATTAATAAACTCTACAACAGAAGGAAAAAACTGTTGCAGAAAAAGGTGAAAGTCCCAAGACAGGAAAAACTCCCTTATTAGCCTCAACAAAAATGTTGCAATCCCTCATCAAATTCTCTAAAATCAGCTATGAAGGCAGAATTGTGGCAGACACTAAAAACAATCACTAAGACTTCTACAGCTATATCAAGAACTTCCATGGCAATACCCAGATTTTCTCTGAGTTACTACACAATGGTACTTCCTATACTGAGCCAACTATTGCCAACATATTGGCCGACAGATTCAGTGCCAACTTTACCCCTCTCTCCCCCCCTAAAGGACCAATCACAATGCCAGAAGAATGCCAGGCACCCACGATTATTGCAGCACAGGTTAAAGCTGCATAGTCCAAGGCCAAGAATACAGCTTCCATGGGACCTGATAATATCCCTGGCTGTGTTCTACATGAACTACAAAGTGAACTGGCACTACGTCTGTGTGCCCTGTTCAGTCACTGCCTCACCTCAGGCTTTATCCCTACTGAATAGCACTTTGCTACAGTCATCCCTCTCTATAAAGAGGGAGTAACTGCAGACCCTGGGAATTATCGCCCCTATAGGCTGATGAGTCTGATATGTAAAGCTATGGAGCGCATCATCATGGACCCGATTATCAAAGATATAGGAAATCTCCAAACTCTAGACCCCACGCAATTTGGCTTTGTGAAAGGGAGCTCCTGCTTGCTCAATCTGGTTGACTTCTTTGAATCTGTTACCAGGGCTGTGGATGAAGGTAAGGCAGAGCACACAGCCTACCTTGATCTGGCCAAGGCCTTTAATATACCATTCCTCACTCAGGAATTATTGATAAACTCACCAAACTAGGCATCAACCCCTATATCACTAGGTGGGTTGTAAATTGGCTCACAGATAGAACACACAGTGTGAAAGTAGGGGATGCCAGTCATGAGTGGAGTCCCACAGGGATCAGTCCTGGGTCCTCTCTTGTTTGGCATTTACTTCTCAGACATTTAGGCCAACACAAAGGGAGTCTGACTGACCAAGTTCACAGACAACTGCAAGCTGGGAGCCATTATTAACTCCCCAAATGATGCGGACATCCTACAAAAAGGCCTCACTGAGACCAATGACTAATGTTGAAACCATGGCCTTAAGCTTAATGCCAAAAAATGTGTCATCATCCCCTTTGGTAAAACCTCAGTTCCCACTAATTACAACATTGATGGGAGCCCACTGAACACTGAAAGCACTATAATAGATCTGGAGACGCAGATTGAAAGCAACCTCTCTTTTGACCACCACATTGCCACTGTGGTCAGAAAGTCCTTCTATGTGACACATCTCATTACTAAGGGTTTTGCATCCAGGAAGAAAGAGGTCATCGTCTCTCTCTCCCTAGTCTTCCCTCATTAGAGCAATCATCAAGTATAATGCCCCATTTGGCATACATCTCACTAGACACCTGCAACAGCTGGAGAGGCCACAGAAGTACCTCACAAAGAAGATACTAGGCATTAAACACATGTCCTACATGGACAGACTCAAAAGACTCCAGCAATTCTCTGTCTCATATCATCTACGTAGAGGCGATCTCTGTTTGACTTACAAAGCCATGTCTGACCCAATTCTGTTAGAAATGTTACATCTAAAGAAATCCCAATCCCTCCACACCACATGCTCCAGAGAACTCAACCTCATCACCACAATCAACAGAACATGCTGGAGAGACAGGTTCCTCATCCATAGACTGCCCATGCTCTAGAATAGACTTCCCATACATATCAAGCAGAGCACCTTGCTGTCTCTCTTCAAGAGAAATCTTGATAAGTGGATGGGTAATAAAAAGTTCACCCTGGGGATCACTCCAGTGGCTCTGCTTGATAGAGGCACTGGGAACTAATGTCAGGTGGCATGATGCCAGGGCACTTCTATGGGCTCGGCATGTAAAGGCTCAAGGGCCATTAGCCTTGTGCAGACCTATGAACCTATGACCATAACTGATTCCGTACTATTTATTACTATATGCTACTGGATTCGAACCTTGGTCTGTGTGTGCCAAATCATGCAGAGCTATTGAGTCACTGCTGATTAATGACTGACTGATATTTCTCTAGAGCTCACCTGGAAACAAAATAAGACCTGGTAATAGTTATACATTTTTATAGTAGACTGCATTGACACACATGTATACAATTTCTGTATGACAGAGATACTAAGCTAACAATACATTACTACATTTAATGCAGGTGTACACATGATATTGTTGGTGGTTGGAAACATCTGTGAAGTGTACACACCATAACAGATTATTGGGTTGGCTGTCTCACCTGCATTCATTTGTGGATAGTATATAGGCAGTCTACAGCTATTACACTGTTATACTTGCCTACAACATTATACTTCAGAGCCTGAATGCATATAGTTGAAATGCAATGCATATAGCTGAAATGCAATGGTTAACACAAGACTGTCCTGATATACACAGTATACCATGGATTTTCTTGCTATAGCTTCTTTCAAAATTGCACAACAGATGTTATACTTAATTTGTTGTTACACAGCTGTGACTCTGCAGTTATTGCACAACACTCTATATGAGATATACCTTAAGACAGGGACGGGTCCTGTTTTGTGTTGTTCTTCAGAAGCAGTTGTCATATTTGATTTCATGCAGAACAGACCTACTTACACACATATTGCACAAAACAGCTTTATTACTGGTACCTTTATGCAGTTACTGCTATAGTTTCATGCTTTAACTGCGCAGCTCAAGTTCTACTGCAGGTATTGCACTACAGCTGCAATTCCACTGTTATTGCAATTGAAACTTTATTTCATTTACATTATCAAGGTTAATACTTTACTCTTCCCTGCTTATTGCAGTACATTTGACAGTGGTCACTTATTGCAGCCCAGTTGTATGACCACATTCATTGCAATACAATCAAAACTGTATATACCTACTGGCAGTTAATGCTTTACCCTTTCCTGCTTATGTGGCTATAGATTGCAAGTTACAGCTGCACTCACCACACTCATGGTCCAGCCTGGCTAGCTGGCCCCCATACACCTCACCATTGTGGGCTCTCTCCTCTGCAGCTGTAGGGAGAGTAGCACACCATTATGCATACCTGTCTATCCAACATTCAGATTAGATATTGGTAAAACAATGCTAACAGTACTTACAAACTTGTGGAGCATTCCCAGTCTGAGCTTCCTGGACCCAGGTGTCCAGAAGATCCCTCTTCTGACTCTTCAGGTCATCATAGTGATGATGTACCTGTTCACCTGTGCAGGAGATACTTGTAGCACTAATGAGGTTGCATGCCAACCAGTCCCAGGCCTCCACCTTGCACTGTGAGCCCTGGAACTGCCCCTGCAGCAGCCAGTCATCATGGGCTTTCACTAGGAGTTCAGCTATGAATCTGGAATCCAGAATGCCCCACCACTGTGCCCAGACATGCTCACCCTCTCCAACACCTGTCAAAGTTCCTGCACAGTTCAACTTCAACTGTTTATGCTGTATTCCCACCTGTTGAGCTTAATATAGCCTGTTTTCCCGCCCTTTAATGCCATTGGGAAATTTTTAAAAAAATGCAGTGCTCTGCTTAGCACAGTGCAAACCAGCTGAGCTCAACTCAGAAGTGCTTAAACTGGCAATGCTTAACAATGATTGGCACCACTTAGCAGTGCACAAACCAGCTAAGCAGAGGTGAATGGTGCCAAGCAGTGCTCAGCAATGCTAAAATGGATCATGTTTAAGCAGTGCTTGGCATGGCTTAGCAGTATTTAGTGGAGCTTAAATGAGCACAGCACATCAGGATTTAAAAATAAGTGGCATAATTTGTATTTCGATAATAAAGGCCTAATAATCTGTGTGCCTATTCCAACCCTGCACCTACTGCACATAAGGCTGTCACACTAATCATTTGGCTATGTGGATGTGTAAAATGCTGCTATACATTTACATATATCTATCAATCATGACATTTAAGCACTGCTGAGCACTACGCAGCACCATGCAAACCTGCTCAGCTGTGCATAAACTTGACCTTTGCAATCATAATTAAATGTATCCGGTTTCTATTTTTAGATGTCTGGCTCATGTCAATTGCTGCACACTGCACTGTGCTGCACAAACATAAAAAAAATATAAATAAATTAAATACATATGCATACATTGATATACTGCACTTTGACAGTGCAGGGGGTGTGTTATTTATCTCTGGAGACAGTATTGCACTCTCCTACACTGATTCAATAACTGTGTTATATGTCTCTCCCTCAGTAACGTGCCTTCATTAGTATCCATGGCACGATACCGAGGGGAAACCATGTTAACGGCCATGGTACCTTCCGTGTAGGCTCTACACTAAGACTACGTGGATTTTATTAAATCCTGGGGTATATTTTTGTGTGATACTTCCTGTTTTATTCAATTTTAATGAATTAAATATTTTTGTACATACTATTTAGACCTTGCTTAAATTATGTTATATTGCACGTCTACTATTTCTTGGAGCTTTTCTCTACTGGCTTCCACTGAAAATGGGCATTGTACCCACTCAGACATTCCTGGTAAACAAAAGCAAATAAATATAAACAAATTCAAAAATAAATCATGCAGTCAATAATATACACATAAATATATCTATCTTTATTGATTTTGGCTATTTATACATTTTTTGCCTACATTAACCTTTTTATATTAAAGGAAAAAATAAAATATACTTACTGCAGAACTATGGCCTTCTTTTCTGTACCTGAGTTACCCACCAGGCCAGCTGGTCCCTTCTTTACCTCTGCAAGTCATCACACCTGTGCCAACAATGCTTTCCTGAGTGAGGCATCCCTGTTAGGGATGACAGGTGCTCCCCAAACTCCTGCAAGATGATGCTTATTCCCATGCACTGCTGGCTACTGCTTGGACAATTTTCTGCAGGTATGACTCTTGTAGTAGGTGGAAAAGGTTCTGGGTCTCTTTCACAGACCTGCTTGGGCTTGACCCTGGGCTTTCACAGATGCCATCTTGTGAATTGCCAGTAAAAAGTGAGGTGTGTAAGTGCAGGCTGGGAGATAAGAAGGTGTGATCCACAACTTCTGTAGTGTGGCATCAACATTTCCAACCCATGAAGCCATATAGGATAATACCTGTGAAACTTATCTTTTTGTAAAGGTTGGTTTACCAACTGGACCTAACAGGCCACATGGACTCCCTCATCTTTGGCACTCATTGGCATTACTGAATAATTTTTGTGGATGAAAATCATTCAGCAGCGTGATATCTACATAAGTATTGTTGTGGTGGTCTATAATGCACTTCAATGAATTCAAAAGTGTATTAGTGTTCATTTCTTTGGTTAGTGAAAGCATTTATGAGAGTACTGGTAATACAACCTGTGTTGCAGTATTAAGAGTGGCAAATGAGTTAATTAATACACTTTTGAATGCTGTTATGGTCCAATTTTAGAAAAAAAATATTTGACATTACTATGTTAAGGACTTTTAGTGGTCATAGGGACATATTAAAAATAGGTTTCAGTTCATTAAAACAGACTGTTAAATACTAAGTACATACTGAAAAGTTATGGAATAATTTACTGTGCTCAATATCTGTTATGCTCTTACTAGTAGCCCTGTACGCAGTGCTCTTCAACACTGCATGCCCATGAATACCTGAAGGCAGTTTATGCCAACTGAACTTTACACATAGTTGTACAATGATGCGATTCATAGAGCTCTGTTCAGCTGAGGTTTGTTTGGATTGAAAATTTGTAAACTGGCCTGAATTTACACCTATAAGCTGAAGTCTGTAATTTTAACTTGCAATGATCTGTAAGGGGAAAGAAAAAAACAATTAAAAAATGTAGAAAAAATGTTAATGGCTAAAAACCAGTAGCAAACCTACAAGATTAATACAATCCATTGATAATAGCATATCAGAAAAATATTTTGCTAATCAAGTATGTCAAAAAAAATGTATATGTATATATATATATATATATATATATATATATATATATATATATATATATACGGGTCCCTTTCAGATGATCGAACTTTTAGACCATATGATTGAACTTTTAAAAGTCTGAACACTCTGAATGGAGATCTCCATATAGCACGGAATGGGAATATTTCCCTTTTCCGCAATGTAGTGCAATCTCGGAGTTGGTATCTTTAAATAGCGGGGGGTTGGGGGGTGCAGGTGGGCTTGCCCCCCTGCTAGAAATGTTTATTTTATTTTTTTGCATTTTATTTTATTTTTTTACGCTTGAACTATTAAATGTTCGATCATATGGTCTCGGCCATATGAAAGTCGAACATTTGAAAGTTCAATCATGTATAGTAGACCTATATATATATATATATATATATATATATATATATATATATATATATATATATATATATATGTATATATACCGTTCAGAAGCTCGAAATACTGAAATCTTGAATTTCAGTATTTCAACCCCAAGAAGCTGAATCCACATAATAGCGAAAGTTTAGAAGCATGAAATTCAAAACCTCGAATACCAGAGGTTTTGAATTTCGCACGTCTAAAGTTCCGCTATGGTCATGTATTCAGGTAAGTGAGTGTGTGTGTGTGTGTGTGTGTGTGTGTGTGTGTGTGTGTGTGTGTGTGTGTGTTAAGGTGTTTGGGTAGGGGCTGTGGTGTGTGTCAGTGTGTTTTGTTGCTGTGATGTGTGTGTGTGATGAGAAAGTAGCTTGTGCGGTGGTGTTTTGTGTGTGTTTGTATGTAGTGCGACCTCGGAGTGAGAATATTTAAGTAGGGGGGTGTGGGGGGTGCAGGGGGGCTTGCCCCCCTGCTTACATGTAATAGAGTGATTGTGTGTGTTTGTGTGGTAGATGGTGTGTGTGTGTGTGTGTGTGTGTGTGTGTGTGTGTGTGTGTGTGTGTGTGTGTGTGTGTGTGCGTGTGTGTGTGTGTGTAGTAAAACCGCAAAATTCAAAACCTCCGGTATTCGAGGTTTTGAATTTCACGGTTTTTAGTTTTTGTTGTTTTGTGGATTCGACTTCTTGGGCTCAAGATACTGAAATTCGAAATTTCAGTATTTCAAGCTTCTGAAGTGAATCGATATATATATATATATATATATATATATATATATATATATATATATATATACATAGATAGATATAGATATATAAATACAAACACATACACACACACACGCACACACACACACACACACACACACACACACACACACACACACACACACACACACACACACACAAGAAAGTACCAGTAGATGAATTGTTATGTTAAAAATATATATATGTAATTACCTGTTTAAAATAGTCACTGCAGACAACATACAGCACACTTTAACAATACCCATCACTAAACTGTCTCTGTGTGGGTGTTTTGAGGGAATCAGGTTTAACTGTGGCCATATATTTATGAATTCAGATTACAATATGCACAAGTGTAAAAGAACAAAGGGGACATCCACAACTGTGGGCAGTACGGAGGCATCAAACTCCTGTCATGTTGCATGAAAGTTCTGCAGAGGGTGATTGATAAATGGATATGCAGAGTAGTAGAATGTAAGATGTTTACAGTGAGACAGATAGCTGAGAAGAAGATAGAGATGAGTAACGAGTCCAACTGGGCATTCCTAGACTTAGAGAAAGCTTATGACAAGGTCCCAAGAAAGCTGATCTGGGCAGTACTGTGGTGATTCGAAGTCCCAGAACCATTGGTAGAATTAGTGCAGGCTATGTACAAGTACTCAATGACTCAAGTGTTTGGCCTCAGAGAGGGGTTCCCAGAGGGAGTGGGTGTACACCAGGATTCAGTTCTGAGCCCAATGCTGTTCATACTGGTGATGGACTGCATTAGCAAACAGGTTGGAGGGGACAGAACAACAAAGTTACTGTATGCAGATGATGTGGCATTACAGGCAGACTCTGAGCAAGAATTTCAGCAAGGATAGGGGAATGGACTGCAAAACTGAAGGCACATGGAATGAAACTAAGCACAGATAAGACAGTGGTAATGGCAGCAAATTGGGGAAATCAGAAGAAGCTGAGAATTAAGATAGAAGGGAAGATAGTGGAACAGGTAAATAGCTTCAAGTATTTGGGAGGGGTGGTTGAGGAGAACGGAAGTCTGAATGAAGAAGTCAAAGCTAGAATCAGAGGGGCTGCAGCCAACTGGCATAGAGTATCAGGTATAGTCTATGACAGAAGAATGCTAACAGAGCTGAAAAGTAAGGTGTATAAGACAGTGGTGTGACGAGTGCTACTGTATGGTACAGAACGCTGGGCAGTAAAGACAAAGCAAATGAAGAAGCTAGAGGTGATGGACAAAAGTGCCTGAGAAGGGTGGTAGGATGCACACTGTGGGACAGATGAAGAAATGAGGACATAAGAGCAGAAGCCAAAGTATCTCCAATTGCAGAAAAGATCAAAGAGAACAGATTACAGTGGTTTGGACACGTGTAGAAAAGCAGAGTACAATCTGGTGAAGAAGATTTGGGACTGACAGGAAGAAGGTAAGAGGAAACAAGGACATCCATCAAAGAGGTGGATGGATTGTGTGAGAGAAGGTCTGTGACAGGCATGAGTGTTGAAGAAGGCATGAATGTGGCAATGAATCAAGACAGACAGTGACAGTTATCATAATACCACGACCCCAAGTAGACAAATGGGAATAAGGGGGCTGATGATGATGATGATGATTACAGCATGCAACAGCATCAGGGTCAAGGCATCATTCAAACAACTTCATACCTGAAGAGAACTATATTCTAGTGGATGTCCTCAGTTCATGCTTGTCTATTTATTTATTTATTGACATTTGATTACTGGGCAAGTCCAACTGGGTATGTGCCCATTTTCAGAGGACACCTGGGGAGAGAAGTTCCAAAGTATTACAAAAACATTTTAAGAAAAAAAAATTTACAGTCTTCAAAAATAATACAAAACATCTACAGTTTAAATAAGTATACCAAACTGGTCAGAATGTGACAACATTGGTTAAAAACTGATACAACTTATATGACAATGATTTCATATTAATGGAAAATTTGATTATATCTGACTTGAAGGAAAATATTATTTATAGCATGGGGTTAGGAATGTTTTTATTTTTTGCCAAACATTATTACAGTGCATATCTTTGCACTAAGTTTGAAGCTGTTATATATGAACTAGGTGCATACATTTTCATGCCCTATTTGTAGGATGCTAGTATTTTTAGCCAAAATTGCAATATGCAGCAAATTTAGATAACCACATCTCAGGTGCAAATGATCTTGATTTTGACAAAATGAATGTTGAACCCTGTGGAACTCCACTAGTCAGAGTTTTCTGCACTTAGAGGGTGTAAGCAGCAACTTTCTATACTGTGATCTAATGAATAGCAAATTAGCAATCCAATAAATAATATATGTGTTTACCTAGAGTTTTACTAATCTTTTCAGTAATGCCAGTATGGAGGATAAGGTCAAAGGCATTGGTCGTACTGAGGTAGTGGCGCTCATTGTGAGGCCATTGTCCACAGCCTTGGTAACTTTTTTAAAGAAACTTATCAAGTTTAAGAGACATGATCTACCCTACAGTAAAAATAAAAAAGCGGTCAAAAATCACACAAACGCTGGAAGATAAACTGTTTATAAAACACGGCAAAGCTTTCAGGTCAAAAACCCTTCTTCAGTGCATACATTTCAATGTTAAAAACACAATGAATATATAGTATGGGTCTATGTCACATGACTTGCAGCCAAACAGTCATATGACCATTACATTCAAGAATTATAAAAACTTATAAAATATACATTTCATTTTAATTTACTTTGCTGTAAAAATTTTAACACAGGTTTCAATGTTACAACATCATTAATTCCTGGAGTTTTATCTGCCTGTAGTCTAGTTATCCACTCATACTCCTTTAGCTCTAACTTACCTTTAGCTCTACCCTACAGTAAGCCAGAGTGCTATGGGTCCAGGTTAGTTAGATTTCCTGTGCCCAACTAAGTGAATTCTGTTATCACTCTCCCCACGGATTTACATATAAGGCAATTGAGGCTGATGGATCTACAATTCCCAGCATCTGTGGAAGGGTTGACCTTTATTCTGGTCATCATGACGGCCATTTCCCATGCTTAAGGCACAAATCCAGAGATTTAAGGAGGTTGAAAAGTTTAAGTTGATACTCAGATAGAGCATAATTGGCACTCATCAGAATGCAGCCCAGTATTTTGTCAGGGCCATGGCTGAATTAGTCTTAGCTTTGAACAAGAATTCCGAGACTTTTCTCAGGCTAATTTTCTGGCAACTTTAATTAACGGGCCAGTGGAGGACAATTAGGGTAGGCAGGGTAAAAGTCGTATAGAACCTGATAACTAAATTGTTGACTATGTCCTTGAAGTCTGTGTAACATACAATGCTATAGTCTAGCTTGAGTCATTGGAGGATATTATTGCTTAGTTTCTTGACATGAGTAAAGAAAGATTTGTTGTTCTTTTGGTGTCTTTAGTGACCTTAAATGTATACCTTTCCTTAGATTTCCTAATAGAATTCATAAGATCTTTTTATATTTGTTTTAGTGTGTTTTTGCAAAGGAAATCAAGGACTATTCATTGTCTTGCTTCTTTAGATATAACGTTTATTGATGAGTATTATGAATTTACCAATGCAGTTGGAGTGGATGAGTTCTGATTTATTGCAACTATTTAGGTGATTGTAAGTGGAAGTGCAAGGTGAAAGTGCCAGCCCTTTTTGTTAAATCATTTTGTGGAGAGCTGTTGGAGAACTTGTCTACGTCTTCTGCAAGCTGAAGTAGGAGTCTCTGCAGATCAACTCTTTACATAGCAGGGAGGAAACCCTGTTCCTGAGTAAACTGATGAAAGATTTGTGATTGGGTTTGACCAGGGATGTAGACAGATTGGCTTGGGTAAGATTTGATCCAAGTTTATAAGGGACAGATCTGTTATACAAGAGCCTCTGGTCTGTAATTTTATTCTTTGCTGTAGAGTGTTAGAATTTATGAAGTCCAAGAAATGTTGAGTGCATGCATTATTTGTGAAGTGTACAATATGTCTGTGTGTTTGAGTTTTAGGATGTTTCTGTTTAGACTAATTTATTTTATTTTAATCTTGGTTACCGTGTTTGTCCAACTGGGTTTAGACAAAAAGGACTTTTCAATGGGGGTCTGGGGAGAAAAGATTCAACATAAAAATAACTACAAGGCATTCTTTAGTTGCATCTGTAACCTCAAAGGTAAGGCTCAGATTTGCACTGAACTCGTAGTTAATGATACTACATATATAGAACCTGTGAATATAGCAAACGTGCTGGCTGACAGGTTCAGTGAAAATTTCACTCCCCTATCCCCACCACATATACACTTCCAACTGAAGGTACAATAACTTATAGTAGACATAAGTTACTAGAAATTAAACATCTACATGTTGCTGGTTGGATGCCTTGAAGTCTGCAGAGTATCTGGGGCCTACTACTTGCACAGAGCTACAGCAGCTGGGTATTTTAACTCTTCACACTCTAAAGTGCCTGAAATTGGTAAAACAGGTTTCTGAATATGCTGGACAAGAAAAAACAGAAAGAGATGTCAGAGAACTAGGAAAAGATGTTGCAGAGCAGGTACTGATGTAAAGTTAAAAGCAAACCCCTACTGGCCTGTACTACCAACTATACTGTTGGCTAACGTGAGATCACTGGATAGCAAGATGGACTACTTAAGACTGAAACTCTCCAACAAGAACAAGGTGTGAAATACTCATTTATTTTTTATTACTGAGATGTGGCTGCATCACAAGATAAATGATAGTGCAGTAAACTTAGAGAATGTTATGCTGTTTCATGCAGACAGAAAATATGCACTGTGTGGAAAGGTCAGAGGAGGTGGAGTCTGCATCCATGTTAACAAAAGATGGTGCAGCAACTGTGAAATCATACTATCACACTGCGGGGAGAACGTAGAGTTCCTGTCCATTAAATGTCGACCATTTTACTTGCCCGGGGAGCTGAATGTGGTCAGTGTAACAGTGGCGTATATTCCACCTAGTTCTAATACCACTGAGGCTCTAAATAAACTATGCAATCACATGGGTGAGCTGCAGAGCAAATACCCTGACTTTGTACATGTGACAGCTGGTGACTTTAATAAAGCAGATCTGAAAGAAGTACTCCCACACTACCATCAGTATGTGGATATTCCTACAAGGGGTGATAATATCCTGGACAAGGTGAACATAAACTTAAAGAAAGCTTATAAGGCAGTGCAACTTCCACAAATGAGAAACTCTGACCATTATACCATCTTACTATTTCCAGCTTACAAACCTGCACTGGGTAGAGAGAAACCCACAAAGAAACAAATCAAGGTATGGCCAGAGGGTGCTATGTAGGTCCTCCAAGACTGCTTTGAAAGAACCAACTAGGATATGTTCAAGGATGCGGCCACAGTGAGTCAGCATCTGAACATTGATGGATACACTGAGGTAGTGATGGCATGCATTTCAAACTCTGTTGATGGAGTAACAAATGTCAAGAGTATCACTATTAGAGCTAACCAGAAGCCATGGCTCACCTCTAAGGTATATGAGCTACTGAAGGAGAGAAACACAGCTTACAGGTCTAAGGACAAAGTGACCCTAAGTGTAGCAAGAGGTAATCTGAGTAGGGGTATAAAGGGAGTCTGGCAGAAAGGTACAGAGCCACTTTGTAGACATGAAGGATGCAGGGAGACTATGTCAAGGCATACAAGAGATCGCTGACTACAAAATCAGGTCAGTGCAGTGTGAGTACAGCATCAAATTCCTGGACAGTTTGTACATCTTGTTTGGTAGATTTGAGGAAAGAAACAACAGGTTGGCACTAAAGCTACCAACTGATGAGAAGGATGCAATACTCAGCCTCAACACAGAGGAGGTAAGAAGAGAGCTAAGGAGGTTGAAACCCAGGAAGGCTGCTGGCCCAGACAACATACTGGCAAGGCGATAAAAGGCTGTGATGATCAACTATGCACAGTGCTCAAGGAAATATTTAACACCTCTCTTGCCATGACAAAAGTACCCTCATGCTAAAAGGAAACTAACATCATCCTACTACCTAAGAAAACCACTCCTTCCAGCCCTAATGACTACAAACCAGGTGCTCTAACATCCATTGTTATGAAATGTTTTGATTGGCTGATCAAAAAGCATCTTTCATCATGCCTACCTCCTGATTCTGACCCTCTGCAGTTTGCGTACAGAGCTAACTGATCCATGGCTGATGCCATCTCAGTAGTACTACACATCCACCCTGAGCATTTAGAGGGCAAAGACAACTATGTGAGGATGTCATTCGTAGACTTCAGCTCTGCATTTAATACAGTGGCACCAATGCAGCTGATAGAAGAACTGGCACATTTAGGAATCAGTAAACACCTCCATAACTGGATCCTGGACTTTCTTACTGAGAGACCACAGAGGGTGTGTTCATGTAAGAAAACATCAAAGTGCATCACAGTTAACACCAGGATTCCACAGGGATGAGTTCTCAGCCCACTGTTATTCATCAACCTGACCCATGACTACTATACTAAGCACAAGTCCAACCATATCATCAAGTTTGCTGATGACACCACAGTCGTGGGGCTCATCACAAAGGAGGATGAAAGGGCGCACAGAGAGGAAGTGACATCTTGGTGCGAGGGGAACAACCTTAACCTGAATGTAAGCAATACCAAAGAGATTATCATCGACTTCAGGAAAAGGACAACAAACCACTCAGTGCTCAGAATCAATGGTGTGAGTATGGAGAGGGTTAAGAGCATGACATTCCTGGGTGTACACATATCAGAGGATCTCTTGTGGTCAGGAAACACCAGCCAACTGGTCAAGAAAGCGCACCAATGCCTCCACTTTTCAAGAAGGCTGAAAAAGCTAAGCTTCCTTCTCATATTCTGTCCACCTTCTATAGAGGTGCAATAGAGAGCATCCTCACCTGCAACATCACAGTGTGGTTTGGAAGATGCACAGTTACAGAAAGGAAGGCACTACAAGGAATGATGAGGGTTGCAGAGAAGGTAACAGGTTCTGGTCTTCCATTGATACATCTTTATTCTGCGAGAAGCATCCAAAATGCCACCAAAATAATACAGGACAACACGCATCCTGCACATGGACTGTTTAAGTATCTGGCATCAGGCAGGCGATATAACAGCATCTGCTGCAGGACTGCAACATTCAGTAACAATTTCTACCCTACAGTGATTAGACTTCTGAACTGAGGCACTAGTCTGAGGGATCTGGACACATAATAAGTCAATTTTTATTTATTTGTGCAATATATGCTTACATATATTCCAAGTAAGTGTAATATTTATTTATTTATTATATCTATAGTCAGTATTATTTAACACACTCAAGTGCAATGTTAGACAAATAACTTAGGCATTTCAATCTGTAGTGTGTTTTGTATTACTTTAAATAGGATAGTTAATTTACCTCAGGAGAGGATATTCTTTTCGTATATGAGTGTTAGTAAATGTCTCTGCTCTTTCTTGTGTGTATTGGGAGTAGTATTGTATTTGTTAGTTATGTTTATCCTCTACCTGTATGTGTTGTTTCACTTTCCTTTGTCATCTCAAGAATTGAGCTGATGCACAAATTTTTATTTAGGCTTTACATATGTAGCTCTAAATGACAATAATGTTTACTTTGACTTTGAAAATATACCCCAAAGCATCCCTAACACCTGTCCCTCACCTAGTATCTTCAAAAAGCAGGTCTTAAATGCCCTCTCCAAGGCCAAAAACACAGCATCTGTGGGACCAGACAACATCCTGGGCTGTGTTCTACATTGGTTAAAACAGGAATTAACATCACCGTTGGACATACTTTTCAATCACAGCCTAAGCACTGGCTTCATCCCAATAGAATGGAAAACAGCTACCATCATCCCTTTGCACAAACAGGGAGCATCCATGGACCCTGGGAACTACAGACCCATTAGCCTGACCTGCCTTATCTGCAAGGCCGTGGAAAGAATCATCTTGGACCTTATTAACAAATATATAGGAAATCTCCAAATGCTCAATCCCACCCAGTTTGGTTTTGTCAAAGGGAAATCATGCCTGTCAAACTTGGTGGACTTCTTCGAGACAGTCACCAAAGCCCTAGATGAGGGCAAATCTGTGCATACCCCCAACTCAGGCATTATTGATAAACTCACCCAGCTGGGTGACAACCCATATATTGTCAAGTAGGTTGCAAACTGGCTCACTGATAAAACTCATATGGTCAAAATAGGGGATGACACCTTCTCCAGCAGACCCATAACCAGGGTGTTCTGCAGGCACTGTTTCTGGGACCCCTACTGTTTGGAATCTTCTTCTCTGAAGTACAGGCAAAAACTAAAGGACTGTGGTTGACAACGTTTGCTGATGTCTGAAAGATCATTGAATCCCCTAGTGATGTCAGCTTCCTGCAAGACGGTCTTACACAGACTAATGATTGGTGCCAAAGTCATGGTCTTAAACTTAATGCAAAAAAAATGCATTATCATCCCCTTTGGCAGGGGTGATGTTCATGCAAACTACCACATCAGTAGCAATTCCCTAAGCACACAGTCAATGGTGAGCAATCTGGGCACACAGGCTGACAGCAACCTTAACTTCAATCACCATGTCTCCACAATGGTAAAGCAGTCATTTTATATTGCTCATCTCATAAGTAAGGGCATTGCTTCCAGAAAAAAAGAGGCTATAACCCCCCTGTACTCTTCCCTCATCAGGACAATAATGGAGTACAACAGTCCCTTTGGTATGTTCTTTTCCAAACACCTGTAGCAACTGGAGAAGCCACAAAGGTTCCTTGCAAAGAAAATTCAGGTTCTTCAAGATCTGTCTTATGCAGACAGATTGAAATCATTGTCACTTTACTCTGTGTAATACAGACTGCTCAGAGGCAACCTGTGCCTTGGATACAGAGCAATCTCTGACCCAGCTTTAATGGAAATGCTGCACATTCGCAAGTCAAATGGCACACTGGTCAGTCACTCAAAGGACCTTAACCTGGTATGTGACAGAGGTTGCCCCACTTTTGGAACAAGCTTCCTATTCATGTTGAAAAACCCCCTCATTGTCCTTATTTAAGCATAATTTGGACGATTGGATAGGTAGCTGGAAATTCACCCCAGACAGAAGCAATAGGTGCTGATTTTAGCATCTCCTTGAACTACCCTTGGGAGCATGGGTTGAACTTGACTAGACTTGTAAGGGCCCTGGAACCATTAGCCTAGTAACCTTCTATAATCCTATGATCCTATGATATTGCACACATTTTTAAACAGACATTCAGTAATATACATAAACAGATATTAAGTCATATACATACATATACATTTATTACTTAAATGATATTCATATGAAAGTAAAGGCAACCATTCCAGTATAGAAGATATCTACGCATTAGAAGATGTAGAACATTGAGCATATGAAGAGGTGCATTAGTGGGTATGTCAGATAGGTAATAGATCATGTGATTAGGGCTTAGAAATTCAACAAAATGGAAGTGAGGGAAGGAAATAGTTAGGACAGAAAATTTTAATATTATAGTCAAGAGATGGATTATAAATTAGTTTCACAGACAATTATATGTATGGCTATCATAAAAACTACAAGAAAAACCCAGCCAAGCTAGAGTTTTCACTGTATGATACCTTAAACCTCCTGTAATAGAGGCCCATGGGATATATGCAAATGACCCCAGGTTTATATAAGAAGTATAGAGCTGGGGGTGAGCAGTGTCACAAAAACAATGCATATAGCTGGGAGATGCTAGTAAAACTATTCAGGTATTGGTTGCAGGGCATATTATTCTGAATAAAGAGAAACGGTTTGATAGTATGACAAGCTGAAGATAACAGTGGCATTTGTCCTGGAGATGTACAGGACAGAGCCATTGATCTGATAGGTGAAGTGTTAGCTGTGTTTTAAATGAGTTTGCATTTGAATAGATTTCAGTGGTAGTGAGATGTGGTTCCATAGTTTAGCTACACTATTTGAATATAGAGAGTCATCTGCAGTATTAGATTTTTTGATTATAGAGGTTAGTAATTTGTCTCTAGATTGTATAATCCTTTTGGAGTAGTAGGGTTGTAATTAAGTTATTAAGGGCTGGGCAAATTTCTGGCTTATAGGTCATAACATTTAGTAGTGCAATTTTTGCATTAACCAAACTTGAATTTGTCATGTTGAAATGTCCAGAAGATGTACTCTTTCTGGAAAAAGGCATTATGAGGACAACAAAAGTGTTTACTAGCATGCAGAAGGACTTCTGTGCCAGATGTAAGCTATTCCTGGTGAACAAATAAGTCTTATTTACTCTTCCATCCTAGGTTACAAATACTGGATCAATTCAAAGGACACCATCTACTTACCCAATTATTATAGCCAATAATCTTGTCTTTGTGTTTAGTCATCATTCCGGGTGAAGGCAAAATACTACTTAAAACCAATGTCTTTTCTGCTTTCAACAAGTACATATTAAGGTCCATCATGTCTCTCTCTGTGTCTGTCTCTCTACATATGCCACAAAGTGGATCACCCCATGTCATTCACTTTCACATGCAGCATCATGAGATCAGAACTGAATTTGCCTGGTGTGATGGTCTTTAGAGATTTGTGATGTCATGGATTGCGCTTCCTGCCAAGCAGTTTATTGTCATCCTGTTCTAGTTCACAGTGGAAAGTGTGGGGTCAGTCTATCCCACTATAGAGCCACCAATGACTAGGACATTTCCCTTAGCAGATTGCCTAAATGACACAGGCATGATATCCCATACTGAAACAGGCTTTGTCTGCCTTATGGACATAGGTTGTATATCTAGGAGACTCTAGGGTGGGTTATGTGGTGTAAGTGAATGGTGTGTGGCTAACTGCAGACTTAGGTTCTGTAGGCTGCAATCTCTTGGACTGGGCTATAGGAAGCTTAGGCAAAGTTTGCTAGTCAGACTCATCATAAGACTGAGGTCTTATAACATGCTGTGTTAAGTGTGCTGTGATGCAGGTATTGATGGTTACTGACAAGGCAGACAAAGCCTGTTTCAGTATGGGATATCATGCCTGTGTCATTTAGGCAGTACTCAATCTAACAGAGAACATTTGTGAAGGCCAACCCACTCAGATTCTTAACGTTGAATTAACTTCTGTTCCAGCTTTCTCCATTTCCACTTTACTGAAAAAAAAATTCTAAGCTTGCTTTCCCCCTTTCCTGTGGCAGGTCAGATACAGATTTGCTGTGTCCAGGACTGTTTGTGAGCTCCGAACCCCCCCCCCCCCACTTAACTGGGGTTAAACTATTCCTGGCACTATAAAGTCTGTTTTTTCAAAATTTCCCTTGAAATAGACAGCTTTTTAGTTTTAGCACTCATCTGTTTCTTTGATCTCAGCACTTGTTCAGAACTCATTGTAAGCACTAAATAAGGTACAAATGACTACAGCACTCAACTTTCCTCACTTGTCTAAAGGAAAACAGTTTTTAGTACTTAATAAATAAGCACCTATTCAGGCATGTATAAAGGTCAGCTCTCAGTGTTTTCTCCTGTCTACCTGATGAATCTGGGCATCTTGGGACAATGCAGCAATTGCCTCATGTACACAGACAACCCTCTCCTCCTACCACCCAACACTACGACCTGTGAGAGATGCACTTATATAGCCAAACTGGAAGCAAAGCTCTCTTTACCAAAGACTGGCCTAGATAGTCAAGAGGAGAAGGTAAACACTTGCACCACACCACACTCATCACATAGTCCATCAAAACCTACACCACCAAAACACACACACAGAACCACAAAACATACACCTACATTTGCAGAGGCTCTCAGTACTAATATGCCCAAACAACAGAGACCTCCAAAGCAGAAATGTAAGCAACCTCCACCCCCCCAACACAACCCAAATGACATAGCCCACATACTCAGTGTGCCACTCAACTACAGCCCATAAGGCATAACGTACCCAACACTCTAGTCATAGGTGACTCTATAGTCAGGCACACTGATGTTCCACTCACCAGGCTAAACAAGGAAAAAGTTACTGTCAGCTGCCTGTCAGGTGCTGGTATCCGCCACATAACGCACACACTCAGGTCACTCTACAACAAGTACAAATATGACTCTATCATTGTCCATGTTGGTGTGAATGACCTGAGACGTACCTCCCTGGACTACATGAAAAGAGACATGGAGGAGCTCTCTGATCTTGTAGCCCAGGCTGGTATGACCCTAGCCCTGAGTAGCATCCTGCCATCACCCAGAATGACACCACAGTACAAGGACAAAATGATTGACTTTAACAATTGGCTAAGCTTCTGGTGTCATTCTAAGGGAATCCAGTATCTGTCTGCCAGGGATGACATGATCGACAGACCACGTTGCTTTGCCAGAGATGGCCTGAACCTGTTGCCCTTGGGATTCCGGATACTGGCAAAAGCTCTTGCCAGCCCTATAGTGCCTTTTTTAGGCAAGGTTCAAATGACAAATTCACCACCGTAACAGGTACAAGCAAGCAAAATCTGAGGGTAATGCTACTCAATGCTAGAAGTCTAAACCTCAAAATGCACTCACTCGAGGCACTCCTTAAAATGGAGAACATTGACATCTGTGCAGTGACAGAGACTTGGTTCAAAGCTCCAGAGAGCACTCCTGCATTACCAGGCTATAATTCATACCACACCTTTCGGCCACCAAACCCAGACCGAAACACTAAAGGTGGAGGCGTGTCCATATTCATTAAGGATATCCACACCTCCAAGCTAGTTGCTCAGCATAATGCATCCGAGATTATCCAAGTTCAACTAACTCTGGGCAAAACCGCAATCCAGATTGTAGCTTGCTACAGACCCCCCCCACCATGCCCCAGGATTCCCACTCCTCTTTTCTTGATACACTGGAAAATATTAAGGTACAACCCAACACTCTAATAATGGGTGATTTCAACTACCCTACCATTAACTGGGAAAACTACTCATGTACCAACTCTTTTGCTAAACATTTTCTGGAAATCATCAATTCCAACGCTTTGGATCAATTTATCCACACCCCCACCAGAGGCAGCAATATCCTAGACCTGGTCATCACCAACATGGGTGACCGGTGTTCCACACCAGAGGTCAGCTCCTCGTTGGTCAGATCCGACCACAAGCTAATCACCCTAGACATCCTCATCCCACTCCCACCCCCCATTAGGAAAACAACCGCAAAAAATTTCTCCAAAGCCAACTTCACGCTTCTTAAGACAGAAGTGGCAAACTTCACGACACCCATGCAGATGGACAATAGAGGTATGACTGCTGAATCCTACAAAAATGCACTTTATAAGCACTTACACGAGTGCATGGATCGTGCTATCTCTAACAGAACCAAGATGCTAGCCTCCAAAAAAAGGAAGCCGATCTGGTGGTCTTCTGCCATAAACTAACTCTACAACAGAAGAAAGAAACTGTTGCAAAAAAGAGTAAAATCCCACGATTGGAGGAACTCCCTGGTCAGCCTCAGTAAGAAGCTGAGATCCCTCATAAAATCCTCCAAAGCTAGTTATGAAAACCAAATTGCCACTGATTCTAAAGACAACCACAAAGCATTCTATAGCTATGTCAAAAATTTCAATGGCAACACTCAGATCTGCTCTGAGTTACAGCACAATGACACTAAATATACAAAACCAACGGATATTGCCAACATCCTGGCAGATAAGTTCAGTGCTAACTTTACCCCCCTCTCACCCCCTAAAGGGCCCACCTTTATACTGGAAGAATGCAAAGTTCCTGTAATCACGGCTGCACAGGTAAAAACTTCACTCTCCAAAGCCAAGAACACAGCATCCGTGGGACCTGAGAACATCCCAGGCTGCCTTCTACATGAACTACAGAATGAACTGGCATCCCACCTTAAGTACCATGTTCAATCATAGCCTCACCTCAGGCTTTGTGCCCATTGAATAGTGCACCGTGACAGTTATCCCACTCCACAAAGAGGGGGCCACAACAGACCCCAGGAACTACTGCCCCATTAGCCTGATGAGCCTCGTCTTCAAGGGCATGGAACGTATCATCATGGAACTCATAAACAGACATTGGAGATCTCCAAACCCTGGACCCACACAGTTTGGGTTTGTAAAAGGCAGATCATGTCTCCTAAACCTGATATACTTCTTTGAAGTAGTCACCAAAGCCATAGATGAGGGTAAAGTGGTTCACACAGCCTATCTAGATCTCGCCAAGGCGTTCGACACCATCCCCCACTCTGGAATTATAGATAAACTCACTAAACTAGGTATAAATCCCTATGTCACAAGATGGGTTGCCAACTGGTTTACTGAAAGAACCCACACTGTGAAAGTAGCAGACTCCAAATCAGACTTCAGACCAGTGACAAGTGGAGTACCACAGGGTTCAGTCCTGGGTCCTCTCCTGTTTGGTATCTACTTTTCTGAAGTACAGGCTAACACAGAAGGTCTTTGGCTAACTAAATTCACAGATGACTGCAAACTAGGAGCCATAATTGTAACTCCTAATGATGTGGACATCCTACAAAAGGGCCTCAATGAGACAGATGCCTAGTGTCAAAGACATGGTCTCAAGCTCAATGCCAAAAAGTGCATTGTCATCCCCTTTGATAAAAATTCTGTACCCATGAACTACCACATAGGCGGTAGTCTACTTAACACTGAAAGTGAGATAAGAGACCTTGGGACACAGGTGGACAGTAGTCTCTCCTTTGATAATCACATCGCCAAAGTGGTCAGGAAATCTTTCTACGTGGCACACCTCATCACAAAAGGTTTCTCATCCAGAAAAAAGAGGTCATTGTTCCCCTCTACTCATCACTCATTAGACCCATTATAGAGCACAACACCCCTTTTGGTATGTACCTCACAAGACATCTAGAACAACTGGAAAGGCCGCAAAAATACCTCACAAAGAGGATTACTGGCCTCAAACAGATGCCTTACGCAGACCTTCTCAGAAAACTCCAGCTTTACTCCATCGCATATTGTCTACTTAGAGGCGATCTCTGCCTAACATACAAAGCTATGTCAAACCCAGAGCTGTTGGACATGCTCCACTTAAAGAAATCCCAATCCCTCCGAGCTACACACTCTAGGGAACTAAACCTTGTCACCACAATAAACAGAACATGCTGGAGGGATAAATTCCCGTCCCAGAGACTTCCCATACTCTGGAACAGACTACCTATCTATGTCAGAGTTCCTCATTAGCACTCTTCAAGAAAAATCTTGATGATTGGATGGGTAGTAGGAAATTCACCCCGGGGATCACTTCTGTGGTTCTGCTTGACAGGGGCACAGGAAAATAATTTTCTTGGGTGGCAAAAGCCAGGGTACAGTTTTGGCTAGGCTTGTATAGTCCCTAGGGCCAATAGTACCTACCTATGAACCTAAGTGTATTATATCTGGATTTGTATCCAGCTTAAGTAAATAAACAGCTGGTAAACATAAATCAGTTACTACAAGGTCACAGAGTACCACGTATGATTAGGATGGACACTGAGAAGTCAAAGTATGCTGGTGGGCCACACTTCCAGCAAGCGAGGTTCTGGAATGTCATGCTATGGAGATTTTAGAGAAAATGGATATTGTAAATGCTGTACTACAATTTCTATAACGCATGTAGAGAGCCAGAAGTAGGTCCCTAAGGTAGATGAAGGGAGTACTAATGGCTCAGAAGGTAGGGTAGATGTTTGAAGAAGAATAAAAACCCTGCTAGTATTTGGGAAGAGACTAGAGTACTAATGGTTTCAAAATATGGCCTAGTAGTTTTGGTTGATAATACCAATTAAACCACTAAGTTAGATGATGGTTGGAGAGGAGACTAGTGGTTGGTGAAGAAAACTAAGAATATTACTATTTGGGTCAAGACAAGAGTATCAGTGGCATCGAGGATGCGAAAGCAAGGAAGCAAGATACCCCACCCCATGTCGGATCATCACAGCCCTGCTAAATGAAATAATCAGCTCCTAGCTTTCCACAGTAGAGGTAAAATGGAAATACTCAGATTTTTGTCATTACTCAAGTTTTTTTGTTTTGTGTGTTGTGCAGTGATTAGCAGTTAGTGCAGAGGAAGAGGGCTATGAGCTGCTTCCAGGGGTACATGGCTTGATTCCCTCAGTTTGTAATTGCATACTGTTTGACCATAAGAAAATCACTTAACAAGAGAGTCATGGGCTAGGCTTCTCAATGGTCTCCTGAACCACATGCCTAGGAACTAGGTTTGAACCTATAATGAATTTAGAATCAAAAAGCTGCATTTCAGAACATACAGCATATGGTTGTAAAAAAAGACAAAAAGACCCGTGTATTATAGACTAAAATACAAAAAGAATTACTGAATGAAATGCATGCTAATGTAATTTCATAAACTGACAGAAAACTATAAAAACACGTTTTAATTATAACAAGTGTCATACAGATGTATCTTTAGTGAGCATATAAAACTCACCATTGTGGGGGACTCCTTCAGCTACTAGATCACATGTTCCAAAGACTTAGTCCTTTATAAGCAAAAGCATAAATGCACAAATGCCTCAAGACTTGACCCAGACTTCTGGAAGTGCCAGCAGCCTCTGCATGGCTAAGAACAAGGAATAAAGCCAATTATACTAGACAATGAAAATTCATGGGGGGGGGGCAAGCCATTTAAGACCAGATAAACCAAAAGTAGAACTTTAGAAATGATATATACTTAGATTGGACTACAGGAGACTTAGGTAAATGTTGCTTATCAGCCTGAGTCTAATGTCTCATAACATGGTGTGTCAGGTTCTTTGTGGTGTTTTTTCAAAATATGCCCATAGATGAATAAGAGACACTGAAAGCAGGCAGTATTAGCAAGGCAAATGTTTAATTCTAATACTGAATAGAAAGACCGACAGCTGTACCACATTTAAAATCTCCTTACTGTTAAGATTAACAGTATAACTTGTATGTTGTTTTATTATAGCAATTTCCTGCTCAGTTATAATTTTTTATTAGGATTAAACAACAATAGGAATGGATTAGACATGGGAGCAAGGAGAAGAACGTTTGTTGTAGCTGCTGAGGTGCACAGTGACCAGAATAAAACTCTTCAAGCTGTTTGTGAACAATGCAAGGCTAATAGCTTGAATTTTCCTTTACCTATACACCAGAAAACTGCAGAGAGACAACTGAGGTCTCAGAGCCACACAAGAAACAAACGCAAGTTGAATCAGGACTCTGTAGAAACACCAAGCATAAAGAGGTACTGGCAAAAGACTTGATTTATAACTTGTCTAGTAAAGTTCTGAAGAATTATCATTGTTAAGGAAGGGTCTTTCTTTTATGCCTTCCCAGAGTACTGATATTACTGAGAAGATTGTTGATGTGAAAACTTTCACTAGAAATTTAATGTTAAAGTATATGTATAAAGACAATGTAATTACATCTAGTGAATATGTTTTTAGGAAGCCAAGCAATTGCACACCTGTTTTATATCCCCTTATTGAGGCATTTGAAAAAATATGTTTAGATGAAATTTATAAGGGCTATGATTCTGCAAATAAGAGGAAATGCTTTTTAAATATGACTGTTAAGAAAGAAAGAAGCTCTTGAACACTTAATGTGCGATCAGAGCATTGTTATACACCCTGCCAACAAGGGGGGCCCTATTGTGATTCTAGAGTCTTCATGGTATGCTGACAAAATGAATGTTACATTGTCTGACAATTCTTTTTATAGTAAAATTACACTGATGTTAACAACAAGGTAATTTGTATTAAAGACAAGTTGAGTTGTATGATGTCATCTGGGCTGATAGAAGTTTGTTTGATTATTTTTTGTGCAACATCCCTTGATTCCCTTTATGCAGGGCCTGCCCAAGTTACACAAGGATCCTGTAAATCCACTGCTTAGACCTACAGTCTCTGGTAGAAAGTGGAGTACAGTGTCTATGTCCATCTTTCTAGAAAGCATTTTAGACCACTTGTCAATACCAAATCACATATCCTGAGTGACTCTCGATAATTTCTGATTGATCTTTACGAGTATACACAGGCTACTTTTGATGTAGAGGGATGGTACTTGGTAACCTTGATGTAAGTTCCCTCTTCACAGTTATACCAAATATGTTAGGTATTGAATGGGGTTACAATATCTGATGGAACAACATATATTTAGTGATAGTAAGGTTGAATTACTTCATTATTTACTTGAGTTGGTTTTATATAACAATGTATTTGTTTTTGACGGTAATAATTTTCATAGGTTCATAGGTTCGTACTAAGCTAACTGCCCTTGCGAGCCATTTTAAGCCTAGCCAATTATCCCTTGTGAGAATCAAACCCTGCACCTTGTGTTTGTAAGGTGAACACCTTAACCATTAGGCCACTCTTTTGCAAAGGGATGGCATAGCAATGGGCACATCATGTGCCAACAGCTATGCCAGTCTCATTATGCTCATCGGGGAACTTAAGCACATATTGGTCTATACATACGTAGAGCACATTTTATTTTACAGACATTTTGTGAATAATTTATTTTTGATTTGGAAGGGCACACTAGATGAGTTGGTTAAGTTTATAGAAGAGATTAATCCTAGTACTACATTTTTGAGATTTACAGCTGAGTATCCCAAGGTAGAAATTAGCTACTTAGATGTTGTCAGAGTTTCAAGCAGTGGACAGATGGACACTTCACTATGCAGGAAACCTTGCTACAGGAACAACTTTTTACACTGAACATGCATGCACCCTAAATATGTATTTGATAACATAGTACAAGGGAAAGGACTTAAGAGTCTCAAGGGTGAATGTCAGTGATGGCAATTTTATGGCTGAAATGAAAGACCTGGAGAATATGTTTGTAGATAGGGGATACAAGAGGTGCACTGTGCAACAAGTATTGAATAAAGTCTCTGATGTTAGAGGAGGTAGAGGCAGGCCTTTCTTTTCTTGAAATCCACCTTCTATTCACCCCAAGAGACTGAGTGATGGTAAATGCAGGGTACCGGTGACTTATTCTTATACTACAGGGTATGTTATGTCTTGGATATTATAAGGAAGCATTGGTCCATTATAACAACGAATAATAATCCAAGATGGTGGTCACCTAGTGAACTGCATCTAAACTGAGCTCCCTACCTCTTTTAGTATTATCCTAGTTTTTCTTATACTCTCAAAGCTTCGGGACGTTCTATGGAATAAAGGAACTCATTTCGTCATCATAAAATTGAACAATCCAACACTAACAGTTATCAAAAGAGATTAATTCAACTGTATTTCTTATACCGGCTGTCTAAGTCTTGTACTTACTGTGATCTAGAAGGCCTCACTCTGCTGCTGCACTCTGAAGACCACATGGCCAGACAGCAAAAATCCTCAAATGATCCTATTACAATGGAGACACAGACAACAAAAGCTAAGTCTTCGGTAATTTTTTCACCAGAAAAAGAGAACTTATCCAAAAGGCAAAAAACCAACAAGCAACAATTGGAACTTAACAAAAATACTACCAACAATACTGAGGATACTGGCTTCCACATGGATGAATTAAAACAGGCCTTGCAACCCATACATGCAGCCATTCAGAACTTTTCAGAACAGCTCTCAACCATTGGGAAATCTGTCACCCAGATTGTTGAAAGAGTGGGCACATTGGAACAAAAAACTCAAACAAATGAGTTTCAAATTCAAACTCTTACTGAAGATCTCAGTGCTAAATCAACAGTTTTAACAGCATTACAGACGAAAATAACAGATCTAGAGGCAAGAAGTCGGAGAAACAATATCCTAATTAGAGGTATCCCTGAGAGCTATGACAATCAAAGTCTAATCACTACTGCAAAACAAATCTTTGATTCACTATTACAACTTGATGATGAGAAGCCTGAAATTATCATTGAAAGAGCTCACCGAGCACTTCGTAGAAGTCAGGACACCACAGATCCTCGTCAAGTGTATGTTAAATTACTCAATTATCAAGTTACACAAAAAATACTATTCGCAGCCAAAAAACATAAATCCTTTATGTGGAACAAGCACAAATTATCCTTTTCGCAAGATTTACCTGCAACTATAAAGGAAAACAGACAAAAATTAGCTCCGTTCTGCGCAGATCTAATTAAAAGAAACATCCGTTTTCAAATGCGTTACCCCAATAATCTGATTTTTTACAGCAACGATGTGAGATACTCTGTGAATACACAAAATGATGCAAAAACAGCCTTTATCAAGGCTTTTAACAAAGCTCCCACTCCCTGAATGGTATGTTATGGCTAGCGACTCTACATTCAAGTCAGTCAACTGAAATATACTTCACCTTTATGGATCAGTCGGAAAATTCCGCTTAATGTACAAATAGTAACTTGTGCAAGAAAATATTCATTTACCTGCCTGTGTAAAACTTTCAATGGTCGTTTTTGAATGTCAGCGCCATACACGTGTAGCTAGGCACAGTTTCCCTCGCAAGATGTTTCCAAGAGGGTCTCATTTAACTGTAACACCTTACTGCTACTGCAACATCCTTAAGTCTATATATCTGACGCATAGAGTGCGTGCCTCCGGAAATATAAAACAGTCTAGGCTAATAAGACTATACGCTTTCCAGGTACGTTAAACCACAGTGAAGTTCTTTACTGCTACCTGTAGTCGAAGAATCGGGTGAAACAGGTAAAGGGGAAACAAAACGCACATTCAGAATACTGAGTGTAACTGATGTCCTTCCTCTTATGACGCCTGCCTACACTACGCCCTATTCAAATAATCGATTAATGTTGGTGGGCTATCTAGTAGTGCTACAAAATGAAAGACCAGCACTTGACTGTTGGGTTATATATAGTAGTTTTAGTTAGACATGTCAAGCCTTAAGAATTTTGCATCGCATTCTATATATGCGTGGATAATCAAGTTTCCGATGTTTTGACAAGCCGTTTCTAGCCTCACATAAGGAGTGTGGAGCTAGTGTTTAACGTTCAAGTCTCCATCGATTGTTATGCCTAGAATAAAACGCCATCACTTGCTAAACAAGTATGATAGGCGTGTAATATGCATGAAGGATGTCATTTTTAGACAAGTCTACGTTGTACTCTTTTTTTTCTTTTTTTGCTCTATTCTTTAACCTACAGTGATGCTAAGCATACTTTACAATCTATGTAAAATAAACCCAACTGTATGCTGTCTTGCTCTTAAAATATTTATCCAGTAAGATGCTCCTCCCAATTGAGCACTAATTGCTTATTCTGCATACCCATTGCTGTCTAAGCCTCTTTCTCTACAGCCTTCTAGCAGTATTACATGCATTCTAATTCAATTGTTGTTTAATGCAGTCTGTTTTTCACTGTGGCTGAGGAATTGATAACAGCATTCTACTTTTTAAGGCAGTCACTATAATGTGTTGTATATAGTACATGCTAAGACATATAGCTGACGTTGGATTTGTATATGTGATAAGGTGTTATATCCAAGGATTATAAAGTGCAAGGATATGGGGCAGAAGCAAATGACTCTGTCCACTTGAATCATCCAGATATACATGTTACGTACCTTGACAGTGGTACAGAGGGATGTTTACTGCTTTACCAAATATACTTAGTTAATTTAATGGGTTCTACCTTTTATCTTGCTTACCAGGTATGGTGATAGTGTCATATAGTTAACATAATGAGCTAGTGGTTTGGTGTAAGGGCACCTTACATAAATATATATTTCAGAGAAGCTCTCTGCATCCCCTTACTACTGTCAAGCCTACTATTGTCGAACTAAAAGATGCCCGAAGCAAATTGTGACTTACTAACCCACATATATCATCATTTAAATTTTACTTAACTATGTATAGTATTTTAGTCAGTCAAAATTTATCTTAAATGGTGGACTCCCGAGAGTGCACACCTATGTGTAGGCATGCTGTTCTATTCTCCTGGTACATTGCTCTACTTTATTACAGGACATGCCGTAAGACATCTAAACTGTATTTTGTATGATTTATAATTTGTGGATGCTTAGTGAGTGTAGTTGTAAGTAATCAAGGCTGGTTATTTTTTGGAAGCGTTATATATTGTACATATGTATAGGAAAGTTTAGGTTTGTGTTTGTGTGTTTATCTACTTCTTCATACAAGGAGTACGGGTGGTTAGGCACTGGGGTTAATGTGAAGAAGCTGTGGGCTACCCCTTACTGCATTGTCAACCTCTTTGTAAAGACAGTGTTAAAGATATGTCATGCTCTCTTCCCTCCTTTAAATCCAAAGATAATTCTCCCTAAACAAACTTCATTATGTGTAGGTATAACAATAATCTCCCTTTCTTATAACCTTTCAACATCTCCAACTAAGCTAAAGAATTCAGTAGCTGGCATGTAGAAAGCTGGAATGTTAAGGGCCTACAGAATGCTGTGAAAAAGAACCTAATACTACATCTTTTTTTTAAATCTCAGGCTAGTATCTGTTTTTACAGGAGACGCATCTACCTAAAGAAAAATGGGAAAAAACTTCTAACAAAAAATGGATCAGGACTATAATAGCGGGTGGTGATAATTCAAACTCTAAGGGTGTAGCAATACTAATTAAGAAACAATTCCAGGGTACTATAATCGAAGGCAAGTCTGACAAATATGGTAGGTGGTGTTATTTTACATCCATACTGCCGGACTCTACCAAACCTGTCTTATTTCTGAACGTATATGGCCCGTGCACTCAACAACACATCTTCATCATACAAATCTATAATATCCTTAGCTTATTTCCAAATCACCTGTTTATAATAGGAGGGGACTGGAATGCAGTGATAAATCCCAGTTTAGATCGTACCAGCAATTCACCCTCATATAACTATCAAGCTTCTATTGCGCTGGAAGAACTAATGTCTGATTTCAATCTCATGGATACTATTGTCTTCAGTCCCGACTATTCTAGGGATAGTATGTTCACCTTCTACTCCCACTGCCATAAATCATGGTCACGCTTAGACTTCTTCTTAATCTCTAAATTCTTCTCTAAATTCAAGAACACACTAAGGTGTGAGCCTAGGCTATTATCCGATCATGCTAAAATATCCCTGATGACTTTTTTCACACCTGCTAATCCCCCCCATATGAATTGGTCCTTTAATAATAACCTACTAAAATACAAAGAGATTGTAGAGAGAATCAATAAGACACTATCTGAACTCTATGCAGATCTGGGTACTTCTCAAATAGCTCGATATACAATGGGCGGCCTGCAAGGCTGAACTAAGAGGGTATTTGATTAGCAAAGCCACATTCTTTAACAAACTTAATAAAGGAAAAGAGTCTAGTCTTGCTCTAAGACTGGCTTCCCTGGAAAGAGAATTTAAAACACATCCGGACCCCAAACTAGAGAAATCGATCAATACAACACACAAAGAACTATGTGAGCTACAATTACAGAATTACTCATTACAGGAACAAAACAAATTGCAACATACTCTGAATGGGCACAAATCCCATCTAGAACCTTGTCTAGAATTCTCAAAACAACAGCGGCGCTCCGACAATTTCCATTTTGCAATATAGAGGGAAATTTATAAATCAGACTATGAGATAATTAATCTTTTCATGACATGTACTCAGACATATATAGCAAGAGCAAACACACCACCTCCAATCTACAGATGGACACATTTCTTAACTCCATCACATTTCCATCTCTAAATCAGGATCAAGTATCCATCTTATCAGCTCCACTTAGTATTCGTGAGATTCAAACCGCCATTAATAAACTTAAAATAGGCAAATCCCTGGCCGGATGGCTTCACTACTAATTTCTTCAAAGCCTTTAATTCCAAAATTGCTCCTATTCTTCTAGAGGTCTTTAACTTCATTATAAAAAATGGAATTACAGACATACATTGGAACAATTCAAAAACAATTCTACTACTTAAAAACAATAAGGAAAAAACAGACCCACATAACTACAGACCTATTTCGCTTATAAATGTTGACATCAAAATCTTCTCTGCCATCTTAGCTAACAGACTTAAACAGGTACTACCACATTTACTTTCACCAGATCAAGCGGGGTTTATGTCCAATAGACATACATGGGATAATACATTAACACTGGACTCTCTTATCCAGTTTACTAAAAAAGAGAAAAACCCGCTATATGCCTTGACCCTAGATGCATCGAAAGCATTTGACAGAGTAAATTGGGACTTTCTGTTTTCCACGCTACTACATTTTAATATACCCACAACCTTTTTAGATATGATCAGAACTCTATATTCAAACTCATACACGTATTTATATATAAACAAAAAAAGATCTAATACCATTCAGATTACTAATGGTACAAGACAAGGTTGCCCGCTTTCTCCATTTCTCTTTAATCTATTCATTGAACCTTTCTTCTTATATCTTACACAAAATACTCATCATACTATACCCAAAATTCTCAGCACACACGTAGCATTATCGGCCTTTGCTGATGACTTAAACCTCTATTTTCAATTTCCTAACACAGATCTGCCAAAAATTTTAAAAGCAATTACTACTTTTCTAAGGCCTCTGGGTACCAAGTTAACAATAAAAAATCACATATTTTCCCAATTAATCCTGAGGCGCATAAACCCTTTTTCTTCCCTGAATCTTCATTTCACATCTCATACGGTCTCAAATACCTTGGCATTAACTTTGAACACAATCAAGCCTCTATGCTCCAAAATAATTTGCTAAAATCATGGTCTATCATATGTCAAGACCTACAAAGATGGGAGCTATTAAACCTATCATTTCTCTCAAAAGTAGCTATAGTGAAAATGAATGTCCTACCCAGACTCCTCTATCAATTTAGTGCAACAAACGCAATTATATCTAACAATCTCTTTTCTCAGTTTGACAAAACCTTGGCCAAATTCCTCTGGTTTCCCAAGAATGTCAGGATTTCTTCTTCCAAATTAAGTCTACCAAAGGAGAAAGGTGGGGTGGGCCTTCCAAATTTTCATCTTTACTATTTGATTATTTGCTCCAATAAACTATGGTCCATAGCAAACATGAATAATAAAGCTCAAACCCACTACCCTGCTTGGTTAAAGATGTGGCATAGACATATTCTCTCTAACAAAATTAACCCTAAGGCTATTCCCTTCCTATCGCCCACATCTTTGAACAGCCTAAAACTATCTTCCCTTTTGAAATCTCAAATAAAACTTTTTCAAGAGCTGATTAAGGACATTAACCTTCATTTTTTTTTACCTCTCCTTCAACCACTACATCTCAATCCAAATCTTAAAATCAACAACAAGTTGATAGATCTCGCTGACTTCCCTCTCATTAAAGATCTTAAAGTATGGGATATCTTTAAACATAAATCTTCGCCTCTTGCCGAATTACGTTCTATCCTTAAGGTTAATAACAGGTATACGGTTATCCTACGTCAACTCAGGGAACTTATCTCTTCACAAACCAATAATATACCCCCTGATATGCAACTAATTGATAAACTATCCCTAATCATTGATACAGTTGCTAATAATAATAAAACAGTTTCTTCGTCATATAAATTAATATACCCACTACTGCATAAAGGTAACTGTTTATTCTCTAAATACTGGGACAATCAAAACCCTCCTATTACAGATGATCAAAACAACTAGCCATAAAAACTAGCATTGAACTATCCCCCTTCAAGAAACTTTTATACACTCAACTGATGTTGAATAATAATGCTTACTATACCCCAGTAAGAATCAACAAATTTAATTCCAATAGTTCTCCTTCATGTACATGTTGTCCTGGTGCGAGAGCTGACCTGCTTCATATTATGTGGCACTGCAACAACTCCCATAAACTTTGGTGTTCCCTCAAAGTGCGTCTCAAAAAATGGGTTACTATAACTCCACTCTCTCATGGGAAACGGCTATTCTAAACATACCCCCTCATGGCCTACCTAAATTTCATCTCCATATCCTAATAACGCTCTGTTTTCTCATAAAATTGTACATCACTTATAATTGGTTAGATCGCACCAAATTATGCTGGCGGGGATTTAAAGATATGGCCATCAAATATATTTCGGCTCAGAAATTCATCATAAATGGACCTAAGAAGAGAGCCTACTTCAGTAAACTTTGGAAAAGCCTGTTTGAAGTAATCCTATGTGACTAAGATATGGTTATACTTTGTTAGAGGTGTTCCTCTCTCCTACTGCAAGATATAAGTAGGGCTACTAACTTTTAGTTGTATAAGTAGTGACACTGTTGTTTCTTCTTTTTGTTTAATATGGGTAGCACTGTAAATATTGTTTAGTATGGGTTTATTGTTGTTAGTTTGTGTACTATGCATACTGCAAGTTATTGTACTTTTCTCTTATGTTCATTTTAAACATGCTCTTTTGTTCCCTTTCCTTTCTAACATTGTTGCAAGATATCATGTGTGTAATATCTGTGTACTTTTTCATGGCTTGTATCATCATATGTATGCATGGTTTATTATAAAAATAAAAATTATTTTTGAAAAAAAAAAAAAACAACGAATAATGATCTTAAACAGATAGTGGGTGAACATCCTAACTTTATCTTTAAGAAGAAACAATCTTTAAAACAGATGCTTTGTTATCCAAAACAGTTTATTGATGGTAAAACTACTAGGAATAAAATGGGTTCCACTTATAAAGGAACTAGGCCATATCATACTTAAGTGCTTCAGTTATATTGACACTACTGGTATGTTTATACATCCAAATTAGAGTAAACAGTATGTGTTTGATGTTCAAGCTACTTGCACTTCTTCTCATGTGGTTTATTTAACGTGCTGCACTGCCTGCACGAAGTTTTATGTAGGCAAAACTGATAGACAGTTGAAAGAAAGTATTCTAGAACATTTAAGCCATATAAATAATGGTACTGAGTGCAGTGCTCTTTCTAAACATGTGAAGCTCACCACACACACATTGCTTTAAGTTTCAAGTTATAGCATAAGTGCAGCTACTAAGAGGTTGGGTGATGTTAGGAATGCTACTGAAACTTTAGAGAGCAAGTGGATAGCTAAATTAAAGGCTGATTATGATTCAGGACAAAATGATAAAGTCCCCCTTAAACCTTTGTTACAGACACGCTCACTTTTTAGATGAGCTTTATATACAATGTGCATTAGTTGGTTTTAAGTTTATTTCTTATTTTTTAATTTTTATTGCATTTATTGTTTGTATTCTTTTAATACATAAATGCTTAATTGGTTGATTTTCTAGTTGAATTTCTGTATAAATTGCTGTGTGTGTGATGGCATTTTTTTACTGACATCTGAAGAAGCAGCAAGAGCTGTGAAAGTGCTTATGTTGTTTTAAAATAAAAGATTGTTCGTTTTATGCTGAGAGCCTGGTATCTTCTCATCATTCTACTTTTTTGGACTGCTTTTCTATTTGTTTGGTGAGACGTTTACACAGCACAGGTTGGTCATTTTTTCCTGTTGATAACTTGTATGTTGTTTTTTGTAGCAATTTCCTGCTCAGTTATATATATTTTTTTCAGATTAAACAACTATTCAAAATAGTTCATACTTCCTATGTTTTTTATTAAAATGGTGGTGTTTATATGTGCGTGTGTGTGTATGTGTGTGTGTGTGTGTGTGTGTGTGTGTGTGTGTGTGTGTGTGTATATGTGTGTGTATATGTGTGTGTGTGTGTATGTGTGTGTGTATGTGTGTGTGTGTGTGTGTGTGTGTATATGTGTGTGTGTATATGTGTGTGTGTATATGTGTGTGTGTGTGTGTGTGTGTGTGCATATGTGTGTGTATGTGTGTGCGCGCGCCCATGTATGTGTGTGTGTGTTGTCCACATGTGGAAAAGCTGCCACCAGCAGTAGTTTTGTATGAAAATTATGCATAGCAAAGTAACTCTGTCATTGCCTAAACTGCAAGTATAAAGGTCTTTACTGTCAGTTTGTCAGCACTGCTAGCAGATGCATCAGAAGATGGAATAGCAAAATATTTGAATGTAAATTCATATAATCGCAAGGAATTGGGACACTTAAGCACTGTGAAGATGTTTGCTTTTTCGTAATACTGAATAGTTTTTTTTCTATTTTCTTTATCATTTCTGCTTGTAGTAAAGACTGTTTGTCCATACAAAATCTTATCTGTATAAAGAACATTTGCTTTCTAAGTTTGCTGGCTAAGCTGGTTATCTCGCAAGAAAGGTGGGCCACCTACAGACCCTGAAAACTACAGATTCATATGCAAAGCCATGGAAAGAATAATCTTGGAAATGATCAATAACGATATAGTAAACCTCCAGACACTGGACTCAGCCCAGTTTGTTTTCATCAAAGGCAGGTCATGCCTACTTAGCCTTGTGGACTTCTTTGAGGTCACTGAAGGAATGGATGAGGGCAAAATTGTTCACATTTCCTACCTTGACCTGGACAAGGCATTTGACAAAATACCTCACTTGGGCTTTGTTGACAAACTCATGAGGTTAGGTACAAACCAGTATGTCACCAAGAGGATAGTCAGCTGGCTCACAGACAGGAACCAGGAAGTTAGAATTGGGGAGTCCACCTTTACAAAGAGGACAGTCCAGTCACAAATGGAGTCCCTTAGGGATCGGTCTTTGGACCATTCCTTTTTGGCATTTACTTCTCTGAAGATAAGGACAATGTCAATGGTCTCTGGATGACTAAATCTGCAGATAATTGCAAATTAGGAGCTGTCATTTAATTTCACACTGACACAAATTGTTCTCCAGGAAGGGCCGACACAAATAACTGGTGTTAGAGCCATGGACTAAAACTAAATGCCAAGAAATGCAAAATATTATCCTTTGGGAAGTAATCCACCCCTGGTAACTATCATATTGACAGCACTCCCCTTAGTGCTTACCCAATAGTCAGGGTAATAATGTGTCTACAGTAGTGAGGAAATCATTCTATGTTGCGCAACTTATAAAGAAAGGCCCAAGGAAGTCATTGTTCCACTGTATTCGGCATTCATCAGACCTATCATGGAGTACAATGCCCGCTTTGGTATGTACCTAACCAAGCACAGCCAACAAATGGAACACCCGCAGAGGTTCCTCACTACAAGAATACAGGACATAAGTAAAATGTCCTATGCAGACTTCCTCAAGCCCCTATCCCTGTATTCTGTCGCCTACAGGCTGTTGAGGGGACATCTATGCCTGGCATATAGGGCATTGTCAGACCCCACTCTGATGGACCTCCTGCATATCCACAAAACAAACATCACCAAAATTACCCATTCTAAAGACATAAACCTTACCTGTGATATAAATAGAGCCTGCTGGAGAGACAGGTATGTATCCCAGAGAGTATTCTGTCTCTGGAACAGGCTCCCCATCCATGTGAAGCAGAGTTCCTCCCTAATCCTATTTAACTGTAACTTTGACAATTGGATGGAGAATATGAAATTAATCCCTGGCTTGGGGCCTATGTCTCCAATGGACACAGGCAACCTGTAAATGGTTCATCTCCCATGCCCCTGCTTGTAAATGATTCATTTCCCAACCCCCTGCTTACACTTATCAAGGCTACCAGAACTTTTCAGAGATTTGGAATACATGACTAGGCTTAAAAAGGCCATTATGGTCATTAGCCTGATAAACTACCTTTGAGCCTGTGAACCTATGTGCAGATGGACTCTGTATCTCAAACACCTTGACCATGAAGGATCCATCTGCTTGATGGATGTAGGTATGTAGTCTGAGAAATCTGTTCAATCTCAGAAGATAATTAATGATGTGTAGCATTTGCAAGGAAAGCTATCTAAGACCAAAGGGACTTGACATTAGCTGAATGTCTCTGTGGTACTCATCTGCATTGCATTCCCAGCTAACTTATTTTTGTTTCATATACTTAACTGTACTGTCTATAAAATAAACATATGTAACAAATAATATGACTATTGAATTTTTCCTCACATATTCTCTTCAACTCATGTTATTGTTTTTCATTGCACTCTATGAAACATATGTTCTGTGTATTTCTCATTACAACATTTTTTTCACTGTTATGTTTTGTAATGTAACATGATACTTTTTGATTTAAAATATTTGTACCTACTGTTTTTGTAATGTAACATGATGCTTTGTGATTGAAAATATCTGTACTTGATTTCTGCAATATTGTGATTGACTGTGGACCTTTTCTCCTCAGGCTTCCACTGAAAATGGGCACTTTCTGGTCCAGTCGGACTTTCTCTGTAAACAAATGTCAAATAAATAAATAAATAAATATATATTCATAATATTTCAAGAACATAACCGAATTTTCTCAGGTTCCAGGTACACATTTTGGGTCAGGAGCCATTCCTGACCTGTATGGTTACCGGGTACTTGAAATGCTGTTCAATAGTATTTCCCAGCGGATGTTGTCTGAGATATTGATATAAATAAATTTAGCCATATATATGCATATTTTATTGCTAAGCAAGTATCAATGTCTGGAAAGTTGTAGTAGTTAAACCGTAGATATCGGTGAGATTTTTCCAGCATTATGTAAGTTTTTATTTGATAGCATGAAATGACACATAAATTGCATCTGGGTCAAGTTACTACCAGATGTATTACTATGGCACATGGCATAAGGCTTTGCACTTTGCTATTCATTTATCACTCTGTCTTTCTTGTGTGCAGACTTGGTTTGGTTCCTCAGTATTTCAAAGTAGGCTTTGATGAGTTATTTTTACAAATATGATACTTAAGTGCACTTGCATGTTGCTTTGTTAAACAGTATAATGATAGTAAGCAGTGGTTAGTAGGCCTCAGCAGCATTTGTTCAGAAACAAATTTGTTGTTACTCTTGTAAAAGAATGTGTAGTCTTCGCTAGAAGGACTGTTTCCCTACAAATGCAATACCAAATAAATGATTCTTTTACCTAGGTTAAGTTTTATATAAAATGCAGATGTCAGCTTTATAAGTGCAATAAGGCATTTAGGAGAATGCACTCTACATATATTAATGAACTCCTAGGAACTCATAAAATGCTTGCCCTTTGGGTTTATGTCTCCCTGAGGCTAAAGGAATATTACAATGCCTGTGCAGTGAATGCTTGAAACAGGAAAAAAAAAAACATTAAAATGCTTTTCTGTGCTTTCCCATGAGAAACCAATGCACTTCTAAATGAAAATTCAAAACAAAGATAAATATCATATATCCAGGCAAGTAATCAAAATATTTATTGTATAGGAAGCACAAAAGACATCGTTATAGAAAATTGAAAGCTATCTATTATTTTCTATTCAGAATCTGTCTTGCATACAATTTTTATTTATGTAATTCCATCTCAAGTATTTTTGCAGCGCACAAAAATTGCAGATTCAGGCATCAAACATATACTTGGCTTGGTGGGATACCTTATTTTTTGCTTGACATTTTCTAGTTTCCTTTAAACAACAGCCAAAGCAGCAGATACATAATTGTCAAAATGAATCACAGGCTGCCTAACTTAACATTCCCTCTGGTGGTCTCTTTAGGTTTTGTCTTATCTTTTCCAAGTCAGTTCCTTCTGTACAGCTGTGCAAGACCTTATCCTGGTTTGCAGCTCTACATGTCAAGAGGGACAATGGCATAAGTCACAAAATGTTCAATGTTACTGCATTCATCAAAAATATTCCACAAATGTTTTAGGCAGTCGCTTCTCTTAAATCCTTCATCATCATCTTCTTTTGGCTGTTTCCGTTAGGGGTTGCCACAGCAGATCACCTGTTTCCATTTCTTCCTGTCCTCTGCATCTTGCTCTATCACACCAACCACCTGCATGTCCTCTCTCACCACATCCATAAACCTTATCTTAGGCCTTCCTCTTTTCCTGTTACCTGGTAGCTTTCATCCTTAGCATCTTTTTCCCAATATACTCAGCATCCCTCCTTAGCACATGTCCAAACCAACGTAATCGTGCCTCTCTGGCTTTGTCTCCAAACCTTTCAACTTGGGCTTTCCCTCTAATATACTTATTCCTAATCCTGTCCACCCTCATCACACCCAGTGCAAATCTTAACATCTTTAATTCTGCCACATCCAGCTCAAACTCCTGCCTTTTTGTCAGTGCCACTGTCTCCAACCAATATAACATAGCTGGTCTCACTACCCTCTTGTAGACCCTTCCCTTTCACTCTTACAGGTACTCGTCTGTCACAAATCACTCCTGACACTCTTCTCCACCCACATCATCCTACCTGTACTCCCTTCTTCACCTCTCTTCCACACTCACCGTTACTCTGAACTATTGACCCCAAGTATTTAAACTCATCCACCTTCACCACCTCTACTCCTTGCATCCTCACCATTCCTCTATCCTCCCTCTCATTCACACACATATATTCTGTCTTAGTCCTGCTGACCTTCATTCCTCTTCTCTCTAGAACATATCTCCATCTCTCCAGGGTCTCCTCCACCTGTTCCCTACTCTCACTACAGATCACAATGTCATCTGCAAACATCATAGTCCACAGGGACGCCTGCCAGATCTCATCCTTCATGAACCTCTTAAATTATGTTACAACTGTTCAATAATTGTTCAAGATCATTTCCTTTTTAAATATCAATTCCTGATATTCTTTTAACAGTTTTAGTAAAAATTAACATGTAATTATCTTAATTATTTTAATTTCAAAATCTCGTGGTTATTGGCTGTGTAGTTGATTAGTAGCATCCAACTTAGCTTTAGTGTCTGTGAAAACTTGTTGATCTGTTATGTAGTCTGGTAATAATAAATGCAAACTGACCCAGAGAGTCGCTAAAGAATTGTGATGAGTAAGAATCCACAAATGTGTACTGCCTACAGATTGCAAGAACATATTTTATTAAAAATCTAATGTAACAACACAAGTCAAGTAAATATTCATCCGTTTCCCTTTTTCAGTACTGATTTTTAAATACTGTAGGGATTGTCTGAACACAGAAATATGATCAAATGGGTATTGTGCTCCATGGGTGTGACACCTAGTACTTCCACTAAATGCCACCCAAGTGCAAACCCAAAGCACCAGGATGGACAAGCCAATAGTGACTGGTTAGCTCCATCCTCCATTGCCAGTTCTTATAGGCATCTGAGCCACAAATCAGACTTTGGTTACCTGGATAATAGTCAGGGTTTATCCATCAGCACCAAACAGCTGGCTACAGGTAAGTGATCCACCCTGGCAAACAGGTAGTAGACCATTTAGAGATTAATTCTTTATTCCAGTAGATCTGCTCTCAGCTTTGCTCATCTTCTGATGTGCATTTAGCTACTATCACAAAGCAGACTGTGTCCATAGCATTCCTCATAGCTCCTATTCATACAAAGTTCCCAGCCTTGATGGACTTAACAGTGATCAGTCATCACAAAAGGTTTCTCATCCAGAAAAAAAAAAAAGAAGTCATTGTTCCCCTCTACTCATCACTCATTAGACCCATTATAGAGCACAACGCCCCTTTTGGTATGTACCTCACAAGACATCTACAACAACTGGAAAGGCCACAAAAATACCTCACAAAGAGGATTACCGGCCTCAAACAGATGCCCTACACAGACCGTCTCAAAAAACTCCAGCTATACTCCGTCGCACATCGCCTACTCAGAGGTGATCTCTGCCTAACATACAAAGCTATGTCAAACCCAGAGCTACATGCTCTAGGGACCTAAACCTTGTCACCACAATAAACAGAACATGCCGGAGGGATAGATTTCTGTCCAAGAGACTTCCCATACTCTGGAATAAACTACCTATCTATATCAAACAAAGCTCCTCATTAACACTCTTTAAGAAAAATCTTGATGATTGGATGGGAAATAGGAAATTCACCCTGGGGATCACCTCTGTGGCTCTGCTCGACAGTGGCACAGGAAAATCATTTTCTTGGGTGGCAAAAGCCAGGGTACCTTTTTGGCTGGGCTTGTATAGGCCCCAGAGCCGATAGCCTAGTACCTACCTATGAACCTATGAACCTATAAGAAGAACAACAGGAAATGGAATTAATGATTTACCACGTTGCTAGAATAGATTACTTGTATGAATGTTAAAAAAAAATGAAACAAGGATCTATGAAATTGATGAAGAAACAGGGGAATTACGTATGAGTAATTCATTAGAGAGTAATATGGTCACCAAGAATTATAATAGATCAATTACATGGGAAAGAAACCATATCCTGACACTTGCAGCGCTATTATAAACTGCTTATACAGGGAATGACATGTGCACATTTTTTGATTACCTGAAGAACATTTTGCTTATACAAAGAAAATATATCTGGAAATACTTTCTGATAAGGAGTTTCCTCATCAAGTCACCTGTAATGCAGTCTATCATCAGTGTAAATAGGCCAGTCTTGCAATTTTTTAAAATGATATGTACAATCTTTACACCATTAGTTTAACGCTTCTCATTATTACAAGACCACGGCCTCATTTGTATCCTACACTCACTTTTTGCTGGAATACTATGGTTATGCTTACTGCATAAAGGTAAATGAATCAGTTATAGTTGTAACCTTCACTATTATCTGCCAGAAAATGTACACTGCAGCACATAGAGCTGTCATTGTTTTACAAAGGGTATTGTTTGATGGTGGATAGTACTGCATTTGACTGCAACACTTAAGCTCATTATCAGTGGTGCACCTCCTCTTTTGCTGACAAAAAACACATAAATTTTAGAGTTTTGAAATTGATGATAACATCTGGAATCACCTTTCCCATTTAGTGTCTCTGGCATTGAAAAAGCATCTCCGCAGCTTGACAGATGACTGGATGACTTTTCACTTTGCACTGATCTAGATTGTGTCGGAGATGATGCATGTCTAGTGGGGCCCATACCTCTCAATCTCTCACTGCAAGAAATTTGGACAAAGCCAGAAATAATGGTGGGACAAAGGCCCAAAAATAGGAACAGAATTTAAATATTGCTCCTATAAACTTAAGAAGTTGCTAGAATAACAGATTTTGCATCATTATGTATTTTCCAAAGGATGCAAAGTCTGAAACTCAAATACCTTTAATTATTTAGTATTATTTAGTGATTTCAGTTTTTAATGATTTGCCAGAAAACCACAAATTTTATGAGGAACAGACCAAAAATATGAGGAAAAAATCTGAACATTCTGCAAGAATCTGTGTTTTTGAGAGGTAAGGTGGGGCCAGCTGCAGCCGTATCATTCGCACTTCCTGCTATTGAAACAGTAGCTTCCAGTACCACTTTGCACCCTCTCTGTATATTTATTGATTAAAACATTCAGTAATGCATTTAAGTTCTTTTCAACAGCTCCTGCTGGCATACTCTTTTATTTAAATCACATCTCGTTGGGTTCCAAAAGAATCGATGGCTACAGGAACCCTTTGTTGCAGCTGTCTTCTGTCTTTGGTGATGGATATTGTCCCGATGCATAAATAAACTACATGAACTAGCTTATGAGTTGATGTGAATGTAACCAGCACTTGTTTTGAGTAGTCAAAGCATGTGTTAATACATTTTTATTTGTTGTTTTCTCTTCATTATCCTGCTATAGTTATTGGTTATTTAATTTTACTAATGCTACATACATGTTTCATTTCTTTGATTTAATAATCAGTTTTACTGTTTTCAGTCAGCTGTGCTTATTACAGTTTTATACATACTTACCTTTAGCCATTTCCTGTTGAGGAAGCTGCTTCTGCTGCTGTTTTTACTGTTGTAATAAATTAAAAATAAAATAAAACAAAATAAAAACACTGCATGGAACTGCAAACTCCTTCCAAAGGCCTGATGAAGAATGAACAATAACTAGTGTCTTGCTGGGTTCTTTCACATGAATCCAGATGATTTTGTTACCTAAAGAGGAGCAAGATTGACTTGATCCCAGATGCTAATGGTGCATATCCCTAATGAATATGGATGCAAACATATTAGCAATGGTTCTGAGTTAAAGACTGGAAAGTCTAATTCCATTTTAATGCATGTTACTTAGAGAAAGGAAAAATTGAGAATGCAGGTATCATACTTTGTATATTAAGAAAAGCATCTCATATGGTGGATTGGGATTTTATTGTTTTCAAATTTTACAGGATACTGGAGTGGGTCCCAAATTGGTAACTATGATTCCCTCTGTTAATCTTTTGGTGAATGGAAATCTGTCAGAGAAGACTGTTGTAAGCAGAGGTACCAGAAAGGGTTAGCCATTGTCAAGAAGTTTTTTTCCCCCTCATGAAAGAAGTACTTGCTCACACAAAGTTGGCATAATAATGGTCTTCATTTCTCATGCACAAGGTAAATGGCTTGATTCTGACCTCTGGCCAATGCCTGTGAGGAGTTTGCATGGTCTTCCTCTGTCTCTGTGGAGTTCCTCACACCTCCCAAAAACATGCTGACTATTTCCACCTCAAACTCACCCAAGAGTGAAGTTGTGGGCAGGAGCACTGACTCTAGATGGTACCTATAATGGAGAAGAGTTGTATTTACCAACCTCTTTGGACATCGGCTGTGTTGAGTAGTGTCCTGTAGATAGAAGAACACAGATCATAGACTGCATGTTGTGTTAGGGCTAGACATTAGCTCTAGGTGATTTGGTTGTGTTGACTAATTTCACAAAAATGGGCAGGAGTAATTGCCAGTGATAAATGAGTTGAGTACTCAGTCTGTTCTGACCTATGCTAGTGATGAGTGCAGTGTGTCCCCACAATGAAGCACAGCAGCCCTGGGTCAATACGCTACTGGCTAGCTTTAGTTACCTAGCATAGCTCTATATAGGTCCATTGACAGGATGGAGCATGGAAGTGGATGACATGATGGTACGAAGGAGGCTGGACATCCTCTATATTCAGGAGCTGAGATGGAAGGGCTATGCAGTACAGCAAATACACGTGGATTCGGATACAGAGATTACTACTCAAGAGGGCAGACTAGAAATGTGGAAATTATGGTGAGGGACAGACTTCAGAAGACAGTGAGAGATGTTATTAGAATTAGTGACAGACTCATGGCAATCAGACTCCAGTGTAAGGACATGAAACTATTCATAATCTCAGCCTGTTACTCCTAACATGGTTGTGACAGTGAAGAAAAGAGTACATTTAGGCAATAGTTGTTGAATCTACTAGATAAAGCAGGATAACATGAGTTGGTGTTGATAGTGGGGAACCTTAATGGACACAGGCAGAAGAGGATATGAGGACTGCCTGGGTCCACATTGTTGGGACAACAGGAATAAAGAAGGAGTGGCCATTTTAGACATCTGTCTGGCAAATGGCTCGATAGTGGCAGTCATAAGTTCACACAAGACTGGCCATCATGTAACTCAAATAGAGTTCATCCTAGTAAGGAAAGGATACAGGAGTAAAATCAGCAGTTGCAAAGTCATCCCCAGTGAAGCAGTCAACCCACAACATAAACCACTAAATGCTGCGGTCATTTGGAAGCAGTAGCTAGAGAAGGTCCTAAAGTCAACAGAGAGTAGGCCGAAGACCTAAAAGTTGACTGGATAGAAAGCACAAAAGTTCAAGGAAATACTTAGGGCTCTAGCTACTTAGGAATAAAAGGAAATAGGTAGAGCTGAAGAACAATTTGAATGCCTCAAAACAACATGTGTGAGGACTATAGAACAGATATGTGGTTCAAATAAGGTATATAAAGAAAGCTGGTTGTAGAATGCAGAAGTTCAGAAAGTCATTAAAAAAGGAGTACAGGAAATGTGGGAGGTAGAAAAGACATACCCGGCTAATAAGGAATAGTGGTTGGCTAACAAAGAGTCTTAAATATTTTATCATACAAGCAACAAAAGAATCCCTTTAGGAGAATAAATTGGATTCCTATAGTGTCAGTCTCTCAATTATACTGCAAAGCTTATAAACAAAGGGATTGTGTCTAGATCTAGGGATGTCATTGTCCCCCTTTACTCGCTTCTCATTAGGCCAGTCATTGAATATAATGCTCCCTTTGGCATGTATCTGTCCAGACATATCCAACAACAGGAACACCCACAGAGATAAATTAGTAAAAGGATACAAGGTCTAAACAACATGTCCTACATGGACTGACTCAAAACCCTGCCACTATACTGCTAAAAGATGACTTGTGTCTGGCATACAAGGCATCATCTGACCCAATACGTATGGATTTACTGCACATCTGCAAGTCAAATGGCATCAAAAAATTCTTAGTCTATGGATCTAAACCAAACAGAAAATTTGCCCAAGGACTACACCCTTATTAATAATGGATAGAGTCAGCTTCTAAATGCTTTATCACATGCGTGGACCTCCTCAAATTAATTATGGTATGATCATAGGATCATAGGAGGTTACTAGGCTCTAGAGCCCTTACAAGCCTAGCCAAGTTAACCCTTGTTCCCCTGAGTGTCTGTTACAGATAGACACTAAATCAGCACATATTACCCATATCTAAGAGGGCATAGGTGGAACCCCTGGGGCGAATTTATGGTTTCCAATCCAATTGTCCAAATTACACTTAAATAGTGTCAAGGGGCTCTGCTTAACATGGATTGGAAGTCTGTTCCAGAGATGAAGTAACCTCTGCAAGATAAATCTGTCCCTCCAGCAAGTTCTATTGTTGTCGCATACCAGGTTACGGTCCCTTGAGCATGTGACACGTGTATCATTTCACTTGTGAATTTGTAGCATTTTCATTAAGGCAGGGTCAGATATTGCCTTATGTGCAAGGCACAGGTCGCCTCTGAGCATTCTTTAGGAAAAAAGAGTAAAGAGACAGTGACTTCAGTCTGTTCCCATATGACATGTGCTGGAGACCTTGAGTTTTCTTTGTAAGAAAACTTTGTGGTCTCTCCAATTGCTGCAGGTGCTTAGAGAGGTACATACCAAAGGGAGCATTATACTTTATTATTGGCCTGATGAAGGAAGAGTAAAGGGGGTTATAACCTCTTTTCTTCTGGAGGTTATAACCCCAGTTATTCTCATTAGGGGTAATATAAAATTATCGACAGTGGGATGGATACAGTCAATCTCTAACTGAATAGGATAGGCTAATGTGAACACAAAAAGTGAAACTGGTTAGGCTTAAAATGACCCTTAAGAGCAGTTAACTTAATACTTAGCTATGAACCTATGAAAGTAGCAGCAAAGAAAAAAGGCATCAGAGGTACTCTTGCTATTTCTGGAATGTGACTCAGTAGATGGCTCAAAGAAAATTATCAGACACCCTTCATAAGGGATGCCAGCAACACCTTACTCACCATTCTACAGGGATCAATAGCAAATGGAAGGGGTGCTTCTAGCAACTTCTGAAGAAGAAAACCCCACAGAAGCTGTACTGCCCCAGACACAGCCTACAATTAAAGAAGAAGATGATCCAGCCTATGAGGAGTAAGAATAGCACTAAGGAAACTTAAGTCAGGGAAAGCAGCAGGCTCACATGAGATCATGGCAGATATGATCAAGAATTTGGGTGAATAAAAAAAAAAAAAAAAAAAAAAAAAAAAAAAGATATTGGGTGAGTTAAGGAAGAAGTCACTCCTGATGGTATTCATAGCAGTATAGAGAGAAAGGAGCATGCCAGATGACTGCAAAATACACGTTCCATTGCCAACTTACAAAAACAAAGAGGACATTCATGACTGCAGGCAGTACAGAGGTATCAAACTCCTGTTATATTGCATGATAGTTATGGAGAGTGTGACTGAAAAAAGAATATGCAGAGTTGTAGAAAGTAAGATGGAAGAAGAGCATTTTGGATTGAGATGAGGATGCAGTACAACCAATCTGATGTTTGCATTGAGACAGATAGTTGAGAAGAAGCTAGAGATGAGGAAAGAGTCCAAATGGGCATTCCAAGGCTTGTAGAAAGCATATGACAAGGCCCCAATAAAGCTAATTTTGGCAGTCCTGTGGTGGTTCAAATTCCCATAAACATTGGTACAATTGGTGAAGGCCATGCAAAAGGACCCAATGACACAAGAAGAAACAGTGTTTGGAGGGGTTCCCATTGGGAGTGCGTGGTAATCAGTGTTCAGTACTGAGCCCTCTGCTGTTCATACTGGTGACAGACTACATTAGCAAACAGGTCAAAGGGGACAGATTGACAACAAAGTTGCTGTATGCAAACGATGTGGCATTAAAGACAGACTCTGAACAAGAACTTCAGCAAAGAATAGGGAAATGGAATGCAAAACTGAAGGCACATGGGATGAAACTGAGTACAGATAAGACAGATGTAATGGCAGCAAATTGGGGGAAACAAAAGGTTCTCAGAACTGAAATAGAAGGGAAAATATCGGAACAAGCTATCAGCTTCAAGTATCTGAGAGGAGTAGTTGAGCAGAAGGGAAGTCTGAATGAAGAAGCTGCATACAAATGGCACATCATTTCAGGGGTATGTATGACAGAAGAATCCCAAAGAAGCTGAAAAGTAAGGTGTATAAAAAAGTGGTGAGATCAATACTACTGTATGGTACAGACATCTTGGTAGTGATAACAGAACAGCTGAGGAAGCTAGAAGTGATGGAGATGAAGTGCCTGAGATGCATGGTAGAATGCACTCTGTGAGAAAAACAAAGAAATGAGGACATCAGAGCAGAAGCCCAAGTAACTCCAATTGCAGATAAAGTAAAACAGAACAGATTACTGCAGTTTAGACACGTGCAGGAAAGCAGAAGGCAATCTTGTGAAGAAGATTTGGAACAGATAGGAAGAAGGTAAGAGGAAACAAAGACATCCAGCAAACAGGTGGATGGATTGTGTGTGAGAGAAGATATGTGGCAATCAGGCATGACTGTTGAAGAAGGTAGGAGAGTAGCATTGACTCAAGAGTGATGGAGACAGTTGATGTAACACACTAACCCCATGTAGAAAATCGGGAAAAGGGGGTAGATGATGAAAATGACTGAAAAACTTGCTCAAAATTTAGAAGGTTGTATAAATTATTATCAATTTTTGGGGTCTTTTCTGTTTGCAGACGAATGCATGTTGTTGGAAGATATGATGGATATAGTGTTTCAGGATGTTAGAAAGGTTTTGAGAAGTGTAACATTCAGTCTTGGTTAGACTGTAATTGGCAGAAGACAATTGTGCTTAGATTATGGTAAGTGCACCTCTAAGAGATGAATTAATGAAAAGCAGGCAAGTTAAGAAATCTTCAGTGATTAAGGTAGGCAATATTATTAGGGACACAAGTGAGAGCAATTATGAAAAGAAGTTATTTCATGTAACTGGAGAGCTGAGTTTAATAGAAAAAATATGTTTGCTTTAGTGGTGAGAATAAACATAGTTTATATGGTGAGTTTTCCTGAAGTGTTATATTTCTTTAGGCACTTTCCAGTTCTCTTAGAACTTCTTAGGTCAAGTAGGTGGATATGCCAAATCCAATAATACTGTGACATATTTGCTTGGAGGTTTATTGGTTCTCAAAGTGCAGAAGATTTGTTTTATTTAGCTAGGAATTTAGGAAGATGCTTTAGCAGTTTCAATTTCTTTTATACTAAGTTCCTAGTAGAGTAGGTACATAATTTACAGGCTAAATGTTGGAGAGAGGATCCTCAATGTAAGGATGGTGATACCTCATTTAAGAACTTGCAAGTTTATAGATGAGTAGTTGCAGCGCAGGAAGGTAGGGATAAAAAATCAAGGTTTTTATTGATAGAAAGGAGGTACGACATAGATATGTTGCTCACAAATGGTTAGTAAATAGGGGAGACAGGGAGCGTAACTGGATGAGTGTGGGAATGTAAATGCCTATAGAGGTACATCTGCAGTCAGTACTATAATAGGAAGAGAAAAGTCACTCTTCATTTTTTGGTCATTTGACAGTCTTATATTAAAGTCTACCTGGCAGCTGTTAACAGTCTCCTGTTCCATTTTCCCTTTCTAGGCTTGCCTGCTCATTTTCTAGAATAGGTACAACTCTTTTGTGTTCATGGAAATGCTACAGGTCATTGATATGAACCCATATTTATGTTTGATTGGCTACTGGTGAAATCTTATTTATAATTAAAACAACTTTGTAGGAATTTCTTTGCTTCTGCCTTTTCCCCTGCTGTAGTTAAAACATAATGCATTATTTCCTTCTATGTATTCCCTGGGGCTGGCCTTTCTGTCATAATAGATTTCATATGCATGCAAACTCTTTCCCAACTTATAAAGACAATGGTTTCTTTAAATGATCTCTTAGATGGGTCTATTAATTCTGGGTAGTGGCAGCATGCTCCAAACTTTGCACCTTCTGCAGTATACAGAGGGTGTAAAGACAGCACCACTCCCCTTCCAGTCATCATGGAAAGACATGGATAGTAGGGGTAACTTAACATTCCAGTCATTTCCTGTGAACCTAAGATAGTTTTTAGTATATGTGTTATAGATTATGGTTTGATTTGCTCTACCTACCTGACCTGATGACTTTGGATGATGGGAAACATGCAGTTTCCTTCACACTACCAAAATTGTCAATACATTTCTATTACCTTACTAGTGAAATGTGGCCCCTTATCAGATTCTTCCATTGTACAGCTGATCAGCAGTGAGGCAGTTCTTTCTGTAGTGTTAATAAGGGTGGGTAAGTACTCAGTCCATTAGGTAAAATTATAGTTGAAAGATAAAAAGTACTGATTGTTTCTAGAAGACCTAGGTACTGAACCAGTCCAATCATGTTAGTGATCAGACCAGGGAATTATGATTCCTCTTACTTAATGGGATGCACTGTGTCTAGGAGAAACTTTTTGGAATTTGCAGCATGTTATAGACCCTAGCGCATGCACATATGATGCCAGTAAAGTACTTCCTTCAGGTTCTCATGAGTCCTTCTGCTCTCCCCTCCCCAGGGCTCCTGGTGTCCTCAGTCCTTACCAGAAGACCATCTTTTAACATAAATCTATTTGTTTATATATGTCCTAAAAATCATCATTATTCTGTAGACAATTTTCAGCAAGCATATTTGCATTAGGATCATGAATGAAATAATAAAACTTCCCTACAGTTTCATCCTCCTATTAATTCTTACCAAGTCAAAATCAGGCTTGTCACTTCAAAAGTGCAAAACATACCAATTGTTCCAGGCTTTTCGAGCTTGGACTAGAGTACAGCCCTTGTTTTATTTAAACTGTATTTTTATTAAAATATAATCCAAAAAGAGCAACAAACAACTCTCCACAATTACAGTGATACAAAGAGCAACTATATATAATGTATACAAGGCCCAACAACAACAGAACAAAAAAAAAAACACTTTATTCAGCTGCTTTTACAGTATTTGCGTTTCTTCCTCCTACTCTATTACTTCATATTGCTTTTTCTGCCACTTGTTCTTTAAAGTTTTCATTTGCATCTTTTCTGCTGCATTTATTATTGCTTGTTTTTAGCCTGCTTAAATTGTGTTATTCTAAGCCACTTAGTTTTTGTTTAAGCACTTGAGCTTTAGGCCTACCTCTTAGCTATCCCTGGCCTCTGTCCCTCAGATTCTGAAAAATATGGATGGACAATTTCCTGTGGATTTTCCTGCCAGCCTGGTTGATATGGACATCCTGAGACAGTGTAGCAACTGCCTCATGTACACAGACAACCATCTACTACTACCACCTAGGGACACAATTTGTGAGAGATGCAATTACATTAAGAACCAAGAGTCTATGCTCTCTCCCTCACAAGCCAGTATATCTGGCACTGAGAAGGTTGTCAACACAATCACTACATCTCAAACACCGCCCACAGCTACAGAACACATACCGACATATGTGTAGGTTCTCAATAAAAACAAACCCAAAGGAGACCTCGGAGGCAAAAACACACACAAACTCCACAACCCTTCATACTACATACCACACATAGTCCACACATCTGTGTCTCACAACCACTAAGGCCTAACCATAAACCTAACATATTAGTCATAGGAGACTCCACTGTGAGACTCACAGATGTGCCTCTCACCAGGCTGGATAAGGAGAAAGTCACAGTTAGTTGTTTGTCAGGTGCCAGAATCTGCTATATCACACATGCACTCAAGTGTCTCAACAACAGGTACTGTTATGACTCTGTCATAGTCCATGTTGGCGTGAACGAATTAAGACATACCTCCCTGGATTATATGAAGAGAGACATGATTGAGTTCCCTGAATATGTGTCCCAGGCAGGTATGTCCTTAGCCTTAAGCAGCATTCTACCGTCACCTAAAATGATGCCTCAATACAAACAGAAAATGATTGACTTTAACAATTTACTTAGTTTCTGGTGTCATTCCAGGGGATCCAGTACCTGACAGCTTGGGAAGATATTATTGACAGACCACAATGCCTTGGTAGAGATGGCCTGAATCTGTCTCACTTGGGCTTTGTGTGATTATATATAAGTTAAATGTTTTAACTTTGGTTATACACTGATGAAGGGTTTCTTGACCTGAAAGCTTTGCTCTTAATAAACAATTTGCATTATCCAGCCTTCTTGCCTTTATTCGGACTTCAGTACGTGGACTATGGTTTTACTTTGTATTTTGCTTCTTTAATTCAAACAGTATGAGGCACAGGAGACACTCCAGGTACTGTTAACCATTGACAAGACCCCTATTCAAATCATAGCTAGTTACAGGCCCGCAAATTTGACTCAAGATGCCCACTTCACCTATCTGGACCTTTTTGAATCTATCAAGATTCAACCTTTTACCCTGATCCTGGGCAACTTTAACTACCCAACCATAGATTGGAAAAACTACTTATACCAGAACACAAATGCCCAGAGATTCCTCGATTTTATCAATGCAAATGCCTTGGAACAGCTAGTCGATACCCCCACAGGAGGTGATAATATCTTGGAGTTGGTATTAACCAACATGAGCAACCACTGCAGCACCCCTACAGTATCATACTCCCTGGTATGATCCGACCATAAAGTGGTCACTTTCGAAGTCACATCTCCCCTGACCTCCCTCTAGCTATGGTCAAACAATAAAACTTCTCCAAAGGTCATTACAACCTCTTGAAGGATGCTATAAACAGCTTCACAGCCCCCTCCCCCTCTATAGGAACTGGCACCAATGTCCAAATCTACACCAAAGTACTATATGAGCATTTATACAGCTGCATGGAATCAGGAATACCTGACAGGGCAAAATTATCCTCCAGAAGGAAGAGTAAACCTGTGTGGTGGACCTCTGCAATAAATAAACTATATAACAAAAGGAAAAAAATGCTGTCCAGGACCAAGAAGTAGCAGGTGCCCAATTGGAAGCAATCTCTCCTTAGCCTGAACAAGCAAATAAGAGCATTGGTGAAATCCTCTAAAGACAACTTCGAGTCCAAACTGGCCACATCTACTAGAGACAATCATAAGGTCTTCTTCACATATGTCCGCAGTCTTAAAGGAAGCACTCAGATCTGTTCAGAACTGGTGGTCAAGGACACCACATACAAAAATGCTATAAATGTATAGCCAACCTACTGGCTAACAGATTCAGTGAAAATTACACCGCTCTGTCCCCATCAGTAAATCAAGACATCCCAGTACCTGCCCCCCTTCCCTTATCTCTAGGGAACAGGTCATCACTGCGATCTCAAAGGAAAAAAATACAGTGTCCATGGGATCTGATAAGATCCCAGGCTACATCCTACATGAACTCAGGCATGAACTTGCAGCACCATTAGGCACCCTATTCAACCAAAGCTTGATTACCGGCTTTGTCCAAACTGAGTGGAGGACAGCCACTGTCTTCCCTTTACACAAAGGTGGAGCATACACCGATCTGTGAAATTATAGACCCATCAGCCTAACTAGCCTGATTTGCAAGGCCATTGAAAGGATTACCATGGACCTTATAAACAGGGACATTGGCAACCAACAAACACTTGACCCCACACAGTTTGGCTTTTTCAAGGTGAGGTCATGTCTGTCAAATCTGGTCAACTTCTTTGAGACAGTCACCAAAGCCATGGATGAGGGGAAGACGGTGCACACTGCCTACCTTGACTTGGCCAAAGCATTTGACACTATTCCCTACTCAGGCATAATAGATAAACTCTCTGAACTAGGCATCAATCCATATGTTACCAGATGGGTAGCAAATTGGCTCACTGATAGAGCCCATCTAATCAAAATAGGGGAAGACACCTCGAGCAGTAGACACATAACGAGTGTCGTACCCCAGGGATCGGTCTTGGGGCCTCTGTTATTCGGGACATACTTCTCTGAGGTACAGGCCAAAACCAGTGGGCTGTGGTTGACCATGTTTGCAGATGACTGCAAGCTGGCCATGGTCATAAATTCCCCAAGTGATATGGATGTCCTCCAAGAGGGTCTCACCCAAGCAAATGACTGGTGCCAGAAACATGGCCTCAAGCTGAATACCAAAAATTGCATCATCATCCCCTTTGGGGAAAGTGATGTCCTCACATATTATCACATTAATAACAATGTCCTAAGCATGCAATCAGTCATGAGGGATCTGGGCACCCAGGCTGATAGAAACCTGACTTTTGACCACCATGTTGCTTCCATTGAATGGAAGCTTTGTACATGGCCCATCTCATAAGCAAGGGTAACTCATCCAGGGACAAAGAGGTCATAACATCCCTGTTTTCTTCCCTTATAAGGCCAATTATTGAGTACAACACCCCCTTCAGCATATACCTCACAAAGCACATGCAGCAGCTGGAGAGACAACAGAGATTCCTCACCAGCAAAATCCAGGGCCTCAAACATCTGCCCTACACAGATAGGCTAAAAGCCCTGTCCCTCCACTCAGTTTCATACAGACTCCTCAGAGGTGACCTCTGTCTGGCATACAAAGCAGTCTTAGACCCCACCTTGATGGGACTGCTGCATATCTGCAAGTCAAGCTCCACTTGAATAACCCACATGCCCGACCTCAACCTGGTCTGTGACATCAATAGGTGGGACAGATCTGTGTCCCAGAGACTCCCCCATCTGTGCAATAGATTCCCTGTCCATGTCAAGCAGTGTACTTCTTTATCCCTTTTTAAGTGCAACCTGGATAACTGGATGGGAAACAGAAAATACACCCTGATATTCCACCTGTATTCCTGCTGGACAGGAGCTTTGGGTGCTGACTTGTCTAAACATGGGCTAAACTCTTGCCTAGGCTTATAAGGCTCTCAGGGCCAATAGCCTAGTAACTTCCTATGATCCTATGAACAAAAAAAATGACAGTCTTTGGGGAAGGGAAAGAACCAATAGAAGATAAGACTCAGTTGCTGGTCCTGGCATTTGGGCCACCTACTGAGTTTCCTCAAGATTTTCCATAACTCATCCATTGTTGTTTGGACATTCTACCTAGTCTTTATTTTTCCAGTGGCTGCAAATCAACTGCTGTAACGTGGTAGATTTGGAGATCCATAAATCTTTATATATTAAAATGATTTTCCTAGCAGGGGGACCTTCTTTGACTTCAACAATTTTCTTAGCCCAAATCTGTCCTATTTGCTAATATGAAAACCACTTTCTCATATCCACTTGAAGCACTGTACATAATGATGTCATGGGATTCATCGTAGGAGGAGGACCTGGATCTAATATGTGTTTCCATTCTAGGATTTCTTTGGCAGCCTAATTTAATCTAACTGTCCTATTCAAAGTGCTCTTTATTTCAGGGTACTGCCAAATTGTATCAACATGGCCTCTTTCCCAGCCTAAGTCATTAATGGGTATACATTCTCTATAGAGCTAATACAGTCATTCTTGGGGCATATCAGGGGGAAAAAAACATCACATGTATACTCTTGGTTGGGAACTGTTGTTGAATCATTTTCAGGTTTCCTCAAGAAAGTTCTAAGCTGAGAGGACACTGTATAAGTACCCAGGTAGGAAATGCCAATTCATCCATAAAACCTTAGAAGATAAGCTTTAGAGCAGGTTATCATCTGCCCCTTGTCACCCAATACTGCAGAATGGATTAGGTCCTTCATACGAACTAAGACAGGGTAATGAGACTAAATTGAATTGACAGGTTTCTAATCATGTAAAAAATATATGGAAGGGTCATGGTCTGAACTATTCTGGTTTTCCTTAACAGGGTTTGGAAATTACTGACCTTAGTAATAAGTTGTATCACCCTGGTTAGTAGTTCTTGAATATTACGTTCCAAGGTGTCTATTAGAGTAGGCATAGCAGTCACACCCAGGTTTCTGACTTGTTTCATAGGAATATGAGTTATCTAGCATAAAGTTAGAACTACCACACTTAATCATAATTGACTTGTTAAGATTACACTAAAGTCCTGAAATTGACCTGAAGCAGCAATAGACATGCTTGATTTTCTCATGAACTGCAAACATATTTGAGCTCAGGAGAGCACAATCATTATCAAACATCACAAAAGCTTGTAAAGAACCATCAAGTCCGACCTAAGCATCAAGTATCTGCCTTTCCTTTTATGCTAACTCCTCGATGATTATGACAAAAAGGCTGGGAGAGAGGGGACAATCCTGTCTCGTACCCCTTCAAGGGAAGTGAGACCACTATTAACCAAGCCCCTGAAGGACAGTTCGGCATACAACTGTCTGATCCAATCTACAAATTGTTGGCCTAAGTTTCTATTTTGGAGGGCTGTGAATAGAATGTTCCAGCTCACCATGTCAAATGCCTTCTTAATATGAAAGAACACAGCACACACCCTCTCTTGAGAGTCCCTACATTTTCTTAAAAAGTAGCCAATATATACCAATTGTCAACCCCCTCCATTCCCTTTCTTTAACAAAGACAACTTGACCTTCTGAAATCAAATCCACCCATAACCTTCTCTAACCTTGTGGCCAACACTTCAGCAAACCTCTTAAGGTCAAGAGTCATTAGGGAGTTAGGGCAGAACTCAGTAAGTGTCAGATCGATATTCTTAATTTTAGTTATTGCCATTGCCATTGCCCAATTTAAATGTGTTAGTAGCTCCTTTATGGCTTTGCTTGAGCTGAATACCTTTACCAATGCATCAGTAATACCAGAACCAGCCTATTTGTAAACTTCTGCAGGGAAACCATCAATTCCTCAGGTTTTATTAGATCTTAGGTGCATAATTACCTTTGTTATCTCCTGTGAAGAAATGGGCCTTTTAAGCCCTTATGGTTCTTCACTAGTGAGAGAGATTGCTCATGTAGAGGCAAAATCCAGGTCTACAGGCTTAACCTTTTGATTCACAATGTATAGTACACTGCAAAAACTCCTAAAGGTTTTTATAAGATCATTCTCTGACTTAATAAGATGGCCAGAGTCAGATACAACACAGTTTATGACAGCCCAAGGCATAATCTCCTTAAAAAACAAGCAATGCACCTTGAATAAAACGCTGAACATAAACGACAAAAAAACTAAATAACCTGAAAACTGGTGAGCAACCAAAGGACCAAAAAGAAGCCAAGTATTTTAGCGCTTTCATTCACAAATTTAATACGTGAACTTCCTCAGAAACACTTACAATACACACCCAGTTCCTTAAATACTGACACTACAGGAAATGACCTCAAATCAATTAGTAAACCTAATACATATATTAAAAAAAAAAAAAAAAATATATATATATATATATATATATATATATATATATATATATATATATATAAAACTGTATGTAAAAAATACATATATATACACACATCACTGTACACTGTCATAAATAAAACAATCACATTTATACACATTAAATAAAAAAGGAAGAAAAATAAAAAGTTTTTAAATATCCAAATAAATAGATAAATGCATAAACACATAAAAATATATATTAAATAGATATATGTGTAAATTTGAACACTACCTATACTTTAAAAAACATTTCAAATTAATAGATTCGTTAAGGTCAGGTGGCTTGTCTGCCCCCAGCACCAATTGCCACATACTTTCTTTACACTCCAGAATGTTGTTAAGATCTCCTCCAAAATTGGTGGTACTTATCTTATCCACCACAGAAAACTCAAATTTCTTAAACTCCCTACAGACTAGTGCATGTTTGGCCAAAGAATTAAATCTATCTTTATTCTTTATTGCTAAATTATGTTCATAGATTCTCCTCTTGAGAACCCTCTTGGTTTTACCTATGTAATAATGTTCACATGATACACAGTTAGCTATGTAAACTACATACTCAGAATTACAATTGTAATAGTCTTTGGCCCAGATAGTAAAGTTGGCAGCCTTAACATGTACAATGTGTTGTTACTAATAAATCTACATTGTCTACAGTTCTTGCAAGCATATGTTCCCCTCTTATTGCTAACAGCTCTTATATTGTCCTGACATCTAATATGATCCATTTCTAACATAGATTTGATGTTAGCAATTCTTTTATAAGAAAAAATAGGTTTAACCCCTACGGTGCCAACCAACTCTTTGTTCCCTAACACCACCTTCCAATTGTTGATGATGATGTCCTTAATGAACCACATTTCATCAACAATAGGTAAATGAAAGGCAATGTTGTAAGTACTTCCTGAATTGGAATGAATAGATCTAGAGCTAACACCTATATGATCAGACAAGAGAATAGGCTTGGCTATTCCCTTTCTAAGTGCAAAAACTTCCTGCTCAATGTTTTGAATCCACTCAGTGGTATAACCTCTGTGTAAAAATAGGGATCGTAAAAATAAAACTTCTCTAAGAAAATATCTTCATTGGTGGTCAGTCTACTAAGACGGATAATTTTCCCCTTCACAACCCCCTTCTTCATATGAATGGGGTGTAAACTATCCTTGTGTAGATACTGATTGGCAAAAACCTCCTTTCTATATATCTGACTACTAAACTTGTTGTTAATTGCATCCACAGTGAGTAAAACATCAAGGAATGGAATGCTCACTCCAAATCCACTGATTTTGAACACCAAAAAATCAGTGGTGTGGTTCAAAACATCCACCAAAATGGAAAACTCCTCAAAGGAACCAGTCCATAGAAATAATAAATCATCTATGAATCGAAAATAGGAAAGCACTTTCTCAAAACTAGGATTGTTCACCAAAAATTTGAGCTCCCAATTGGCCATTACCAAATTGGCAAAAGCTGGAGCCACTCTGGCCCCCATGGCCACTCCCGAAATCTGTTTATAGAAATGCTTACCAAATCTAAAGAAAATGTTATCTAACACAATCTCCATTAGGGTACATATGGTGTTTACTTTGGTCTTTCCAATATCAGTGTAACTGGTCAAATACTCCCTCAGGTAATCCAACCCTTCTTCCTGCTTAATGGAAGTATATAAAGATTTTACATCAAGCGTAGCAATGCTAACAGACTCCAAAGAGACATTCAACTTTCATAGTTCTTCCAATAAATGCCAAGAGTCTCTGATGTAAAATCTAGATTTCTGCACAATTGGATTCAACAGATGGCCAAGCCAAATAGAAATATTCTCTGTTTTTAGATTGTTTGGCTGAAATAATGGGTCTAAAAGGTGGTTCCAGTGTGTTAACATGTATCTTAGTAATGCCAAATAAGGTGGCCAACTTGGGATGCTCTACCAAAAGATATTCATAACTTTGATGGTCCAGTTCACCCTGACTAAACATGTCAAATAATAAAGTGTTGACTCTTAAGAAACTATGATTAATATCAGTAGCCTGAACCTTAAGGTATGTCTCACTATCTTCTAACATAACTGTCATAGATTCATTGTATTGAGTAGTGTCCATGACAACTATTTTGCCCCCTTTGTCAGCCTTCATAGTTCTAATATTGGGATTATGCACCTTGGGTCAGTCTCACTTCTAATCCACCAAAGCTGTCCTGTCCTGAGCAATTCATCCTTTACCTGAGAGATTTTCAGCATACTAATCTTGGAGCAGAAAACTACCTCCCTGAACTCTAATGCATCTCCACCTTCATTATTAATCTTCTTTGAGTTTCTCTCAAGTTCCTGTTTAACGTTTCTAACAGACTGCAGTTGCTACTCTTCCTCTGTCCTTCTCATACCACAATGGCAACTCTTATCATTGCTTTGCAACCCTCCCGCCATATCATATAGAGTGAAGTCTCTAAAGGGAGGCTCCTTTGTAGAACCTTCTGAACAGTAGCTTTGAGCTTACTTTTTTCTCTTGCAGAGCTCCACCTGAAATGCAGATCTGAATCTTGGTTCCTTAGATTCTACCTTAATTAGGAGAGTCAAGCAAAGTAATATCATGTGTTATGGTTTATAAACTTTGAGTCTGCAGTGGCTCAGAATTAGCATGAGGGCAAGTTTGCTCCAGTGCTGAAGGGTGGCATAGTGGTACAGCAAACAGCATAATCACCTCATAGCAAGAGGTTTTCTGGTTCAGTATCTCAGCTGGAGTACCTACTGTCTGCATGTCTTTCCTTGTTCATGTGGATTTCCTCCTTGTGGCCTGGTTTCTTCTCATACTCCAAAGACATGCATTAGGTGGGCTGGAATTCTAAATTGGCCATTGGTGTGAGTGTGCACGCATGTGAGTGATATGTAAGAAAAAACATTGCAGGGCTTGCCACTTAGCAGTGTGAACCTTGGCTCTAGTTGATTGTCACTTTTGAAGTGACACCCTAATCACATATGGTAAATGGAAAAAAGGGTGGTAAATGGATGGATTCTGCTCCTATACTGAGTCAAATTTCTAGAAAAAATGGCATTGTCACCAAGGGGGACAATCTCTCCAGATATTCAATCAGCTTTCCTTCAATAACCAGTCATTCAAAGCCACTTGGCACTTTTTGTGGCATTCCTGACTTTTGTATAGCCTGTTATGACAGTCTTCCAAGACTGTATTAAAATCCCCCATTAAAATGCTAAAGGTTGAGTCAATTACTGCATCCTGCCAGACTTGGAGAATGTTACCAAAAAGATTATACTGTCAGTATTAGGTGCTTAATGTTGCCAATTAACCCATTCTTCCTTGTTAATTGTACATATAAAAATTAATTGAATGCACACCCTGCTTTTCAAAATTCGAGATGTCTCATTTGTCAGAGCTCTATGGAACATTATCAAAACTGCCTCTACAAAACTAAAGGGTTTAGAGCCAAATTTGCTGGTCGTCCTCACTTTGAGTTTAGTCTCTTGCAGACAAATAATATGTACTTTCTCCTTCTTTATCAATTAGAGTATAATTTTTCTTTGGATTGGATGAGATTGCTCTTCCATATTCCAAGACAAAGTATTTATGTCTGCTACTGTAGACATATTCAACAGAGACAATAGGTAATTAACCACTGGGCTGACCTCAGAGTGCTGAGATACCTCTCTCCCTGCCACTGCAACACCCGCACACATCTGCACACAGTAGTTCCAGGGGAATCATCCTGGCTGGAATTTGGAACAAAAAGCCCTTGGGTAGCTCGGTACCTATGCCTGGCATGAAACCCCAAGCTGCTATTCAAAAGGAAGAAAACATGTCCTAAACACTCCTCCCACCCAAATAAACCCCTTGAAACATTTAGTGCAGCCACAACTACCCCTGTGAGTAGTATCTAGAATACCTAAATGAAAGAATGAATTATATCACATTGAAAAATGAATAAACAGCAGCATGATCTTAACCATTATGTAGCAGCTTAAAAAATGATATATTAGACGTCGTTAATTAGGATGAGAAAGAACATTTATTGACTGAGTAAAGAATGCAGATCTAATTTATGCTCTTACCCCATCTATAATGATTCATTGGCACAGTATAAAAATAATCTGATGAATAGAATAACATTATAAACTCAGGCCATCCACTAGAACAGAAGTAGTAAACCAGTATACCCAAATTATGTACTGGAAAAAATATGACAGATGTTGAGGTGGCTAAGAGCACTTATTTCCCCCTTGAAATCCATCTTTACAGAAATTGCAACACATAATAATTCTAAGAAAATGCAATAAGGGTATAATTAATACATGTAGCAAGGTCTAAGAAACTTTGAGTCTTGAGAGAAAGAGATCCCTCTACCATAACAAAGGGAAAAAAAGGCACCCTTAGCCATGTTATTCACATACATTCAGGTCTAGGATAAAACATAAGAGAAAAAATATTAACAACCACTAGAGTAACCTAGACCAGATATGCCCAACAGATCTTTATCACTGACAGATCTCTTATAGTGATACAGCCAGCAGTTGCACATAATGATGCATTACAGTTCTCTGTGTGTTCTAGGAAAAGAGCAAAACGACTATCATTAGGAGATACATCTAGTTGAAATATAAGTTCCTACAAGCCAATTCAGAATTGGAAAAGAAACATAACTGGCAAATCCTAGTTGTAGATATGTCCTCAAACAGGGCTGAACAATGGGTCCTCAACCATCTGCGGAGGGCTTATTTAGTTTTTGTAAGCCTCATTCAGGCCAACATTTCTCATCAGTGGAGTCCAAAGACTCAGAGAAAATGTCGGGCCATGCTTTAATGCTGGACAGACTTGAATTTTCCAGAGTCGTGTTGAATTCTAAAACTTTTCTAGTGACCCTTGGCTCTAGTGTGGACCAGAGCTGGAAAACATCTTGATTAAGATTTGGTATGCTCCCATTATTAGGGTCTGCAGACTGAGGAGATGCAAAGATGTCAGTGGAAGTCTTCTGTGTAAGCATGTTGAAATGATTCAGCTAACATAGGAGTACTGCTCTTTTGAGCAGGGTCTCAGCCCAAGCTTCTCTGTTGTTTCAGTTTACTCTGGGCAGGAGATTTAGTAGGTGAGGTCAGTCTCTACCATTTTTTACTTCCTATTTTCCAGTCCATTTCTCTGTCAGTCCAATGATCATCACTCTGCTTTACCTCTGAATTAATCACGTGGCTTTTCTAACTGTTTATAAATGTACTGGCCTCCTGATAGGAACAAAGAAAAAAATGTTTGATTCCTGCACTCAACCACCAATACAGATAGGCGGTTGAGAGAGGGTTCCATTTAGATGCTCGAAAGTCCTTTTACGCGAATACAAAAAGAGTGACACGTACTGCGTGAACCACGGAAACATTGAATGTCCAAAACCGCAAAATTCAAAATGTCGAAGTGTTATGGTTGGCCCGTCTGCGGTATAGCTCCGTAAGGTAAGTGTGCAATAGTTACGGACCTTAGGATGCAGGTTAAGGTAAGTGCATAGATAGGTAATGTATGTAAGGTTTAGTGTAGGGTTAGAATTAGGGTTTTGTTAAATGTATATGTGTGGATTATTTGTTTTGTTTTGGTATATCGCTGTAGGGTAATTGTGAGGTAGTTACAGACCTTAGGGATAGGGTGCGAGTTAAGGTAAGTGCATAGATTGTAATGTATGTAAGGTTTAGTGTAGGGTTAGACGTAGGGTTTTGGTGCTTTACTTTAGGGTTAGAACTAGGGTTTTGGTTAGTGTATGTATGTGGTTTATTTATTTTGTTTGGGTAGGCAGTATGTAGTGGGAGCTGGAGTTGGCCGACTATGGGATTCGACTTTTTGAATTTCGCGGCTTAGTGTGTTCGGCATATTCGCAGTTTGCACAATATGTGTTGGTGTTTTCGCATTTGCTTAAAAGGATTTTCGCTAATATAATATAGACCCGTTGAGAGAGGCTTTATAATCCATCCTGTCAATTCGTTTTAAAAGGGACAAATGAATTTCATAACTTGTAGAGCTTCTGGGAGATGTCTGCCATAAAATGCAGCTGACAATTTTCCCAACACATCCCTTTATTAACTGTACTAAAATGGATAAGCCAGTTGCAGCTTCTGGTCAAGTGTATTGCCAGTAAAGCATGTCTTCCCATAGAATTACCTTTATGAGTAGGGCCCACTCTGTGAATGCATTCCACAGCTAGATTCAAATAGCTAGGTAATCAAAGCACTTTAGTCAATAAATGCTTGAAAAAAGATCTAAGTTCTTGATCTGCAATAATGCTTGGCACACCAGTAATTTTTTCATTAGTCCTGGGCAACCTGTTTTCCAGATTGTATACTTTATTGGTAATGTTAGCAAGATCGTCCCTAGTTCTTACTCATTCTTTTAAGCAAGTAAGCAATTTCTCTTGCAGCATTTGCATTCCTGCTTTTAGCTCAGCTACTTCTGCCTCCATTGTAGCAATACTTGTTGACTGCTTTGTTTGAATGGCCTCCAGATCAGTGACTATCAGTGAGAGCCATTCGAAGAGCATGGTGAGTTTGCTGTCCATGTTGGTGTTTTCAAAGAGAGTGCTCAAATCCTCTGGCTCTGTCATTATAAGGCAGTGATGGCTTGAAAGCAGGGAGCTTTCAGTGATAAACACTGAAAAAAATACAAACTTTTAGGACTTGGAGTTAAAGGGAGAAAAGCAGTTATGTGGCCATTTGCTTTGGGCTAGCCACATCCTCCTAAAGTCCTAGTTTTACCTTTTACTGCACCTTTCTCAGTCAGAGCTTCAGCTTTCCCTGGTTGCTATGCTTTTGAGAGGCTTTTGATCCTTTTGCAGTAGACAGTTAAGCCATAATTTTGCACTAACTAATCTGTAGCTGAGATTATTTTGGCATACATAACTCTTTTTCCTTAAGAACTGCACATGGCAAATGCGTAAGGAAGTTATGTCTAGCCATAATCAGAGTGTGTACATATCACAATGTCCTGCAAACTGAACTGGACCGATGTTTGTGCAGCTACATATACAACTGCTAATTCAACATATTTCTAGTCTAGTTTTGCCCCCAAACTAGTACTTGACAGGAGGGATTGCTTTATTTTCAGGCCATACTATCCTCATGTCACAATATCTGTTTCCATCCTGACTAAAAGAGCAGCCATCAGCATATACTTATGGAAGGTATTTGTGTATATTTTCATTATAATGGTAGTGTCTGATGAATGTAAGGTCCTGCTGGTTTACTTGCCTAGGTTTATCAGACTCTTTTCAGTCATGTATTTGCAGATCTGCTGGTCCTTGGGCAAATGTTTCTTTTTTTTATTTTTGACATATTTTATTTCCAAAGGTCCTGAAGGGCTAAAATACGGGCCACAGTTCTACTATTAGACCCATAAACATCTCTTAGTTTCTGGTTTCTCAGAAGGACAATGGGCAGTTGATGTGCCTTCATCACAGCCTTTTTGCCACAAATATAGTTTTTGAGTGTACATACAGTTCCTACACTAGAAAACAGAACCTTTCCATATTCAAAAATGTTTTCTCTATCTTACTTAGTATCTTGCTAGCATAAGTTATAACATGGTGATCAGAATCATGCCTTCAGTATGGGACAACATAGATGCTACTGTCAGTAAATCCTGTTTCTAAATAGAAACCTTTATTTAGCTGTGGATATACCAGGCACAGAGCCTGACTCAAGCTATTCTTTAAAACTTTCATGTTTTCCTGGTCTTTCCATATATCTAGGATTCTGACTTTTTCATTAGGTTGATGAGGAGACACACCACCGTTACATAATCTTGAATAAACTGCCTAGAGTAATTGCATATAGCTAGAAAGCTTCTAAGTTCCCAACTTCCCATGTTTTTTTTTTTTTTTTGCAGGGTTGATGTGTTGGAAAGTAACTGTTTTGTTATTTTGTGGGCTTAACCCATCTGGTCCAATTTCATACACTATGTAAATTATCTTGTTTCTGCAATACTGTCCTTCTGTAAGAGACAATTTGGCCTCATCATTCACTGGCTAGTTTAAAACGTAGGTGACATCAGCAAGATGCTACTCAAAAGTATTACATTTAATAACCACATCAGCCATGTAAATCAGATTTCTTCTACTTTCTGCATTAGACATGGCCTGGTGCGGGAAGATATTGAAATTTACAGGTGAGTTCAGGTCCCCATTCCTGGTGTACTGTTTTCTGTCAAATGTGAAAGCCAGTGTGTACTAGTCATGAGGGTGGACATTCACTATCTGACATGTCCAATGTTGTGAAGTATTTTGCACTCTCAACCCTAGCCAAGCTTTAGTCTATTTTGTCATAGGACAATGAGAATACTTTTTAGTAACTCACCAATAACAAGAAAATCTAACTCCAAATCAAAGACAGGCGACACAACTCAAACGACACACGAGTCAAAATGAGCTTCTACAGCAATAGGGTTTGCTGTTGGGTTATGCACCAAGACATGCATTAATATATAGCTGTTGTCTAAGTAGGGTGTGGGGTATAATTTTAACCCAAAATGTTTGATAAGAACAAACAGTGCCTTTTGGTCAGTTATTTATTGGCTTTTCTTAATATTAGCCTTAAACAAAAAAACTCTGAAATTGTCTGAGATAACAAGGTCTACTTCTTTAGTAAAGAATGTCAGACTTCTGATATTTATCACATATTTTACTATATCCTTCGTTAGCACACATGACATTTATGTCCCCTGACTCCAGGGGATCAGGGGGATCAGATCCTAAATGTTTCCAAGCACTGGCATGTCTGGCACCTCAGACCTTACAAGAATCACTTTAATAATAACATCATGTCTTTCCAAATAGCACAATTCTCTTTGCTTATGAATCTTTAAACTCTTTCCAAAAGGAAAGGGTTTATTCACCTGTGACCACAAGACTACACAAAAATAGTCAATTACAGCCCTAAAACATTTATTTATTTATGCTTGTTTACATGAAAAGTACATATGGGTACATTAAAGAAACATACATTGACAATGAAAAACAAAGGAAATAGAGTTACAACGACATTTCTGGAAGAGTGTACATAACATTATCACTTTTGTAAATAAATGAATGAATCACCATAGGAAACAGCAAACAATATTCAGAACACATTTACACTGTCAAACATTTACCTATACATTTACAAAAACAGTCATTTAGCCAAAGAGAGAGATAATGAACATAATTGTAGAGTGTGAGAGAGAAAGAAGTGTGGCAGAGTTACCTTGCATGTGTAACAGTGTTACAATATGTTACTACAGATTGTAGTATATAATGAAGTTGTCAGTTCAGCCTTTTGAAGGGACAAGGTTCAACTAAATATGAGCTGTTTTAAGAACTAAAACAAGGGTTTCTATGAATTAATAATGTGATCTAGTCATGTAAAGATGTTGCTAAAATGAGTGGATGTGTTAGAATCAATGTATTATAGAGTAGTTGTGAAGATGTGTATCTGTATAATGAGATGTAGAAGTAAACTAATGGTGTGAATGAGAGCAGGGTGTTTTGAGGAGAATTTTAATAGAATACTAGTACTATTTACAGAATGCGACTTGATGGCAGTTTGAAGGAGGGTGATGTCTGCCTGATGAGGAGAATAGTAGTAGAAGAAGTGGAGGCCATACGAGGCAGAGAACAATATCAAAGATGGATATGTAAAGGGTAGTTATGGAGGGAAGTAGAGGACATAGGGAGGGAGCACAGTTAGTTAGATGCTGAACATCAACAGAACCCGGATGTTTGAAGGTTTGGGTTAATGTGCCTTAAAGGTTTGAAGATCAAGTTTATTTATTTGTTTCACTGAATATTGTGGTCTCTATATCTCTGCAGTTAGCCTGCTACAAGTGTAGCAAACTGGTTTCATTGTGGGTTATTGCTGTTTTCACTTCTTTGATATTCAGTGTTTAACTCTTAGCCTAGAGGGTTCTCTGTGTTTATAAGTGTTAGTCACATATTTGTGAATTTATTTCTGCTCACATATCTGAGCTGTTTGGCTGGCTGCTATCTACCTGCAATCAACTGTATTACAAGCTGAGTTAAGTATAAACTTGCAGTGTTACAGATAGTACTGCATTTTATTTTTCTGTTTATTTATTTGTTCTATTGAATATTGTGGTCTCTCTGCAGTTAGTTTCCCACCCTCCCTTCCTGTTCTTGCTGTGGTATTAATCTTGGTGGCTTTGGAACTGCCTGTCCATCCTGTAAATTTGTGTTTGAACACTCCTCCTGGGTTTATCTCGTTTGCTCACTCAACTGGTTACAGTGAGATCAAATTTTGATTTCAGACACTCCTACCAGTCCCATATCTTCTGCTCTATTCATTGTGTACAGAGAGAGCATTTGGGAAGGACAACCCCTGTAGTCTCTTAATCATGCTGTATACCATCCCTCTTCACTAACAACAAAAAAAAAATACTTTACTTTATTCAGCTGCTCTTACTTTAACTGCCTTTTACCTTGTTTATTACCTTAGTTTGCTGTTTTGTGTGTCTTAAGTGTTCAAGTGCTCTTATGCTGCACTTATTACTGCTTGTTAGCAGCCTGATTAAATTTGTCTGCTATTCTATGCATCTTAGTTTTGGTTTTAGCACTTGTGCTTCAGGCCAGTTATTTAACATTTAGGGTTTTTGTGGACAAACCCTCATCAAACCCTGCTCTCTCTATGTCCACCAAATATTCAGAGTACTGCATTTTTGTGAATTTGTACAGAGCTGATATAGCAGAGAGCTATATTCTCCTGACTGTGAACAGAGTTGGAACCTTTTTCCATCTTATATTCAGAACTGATAAGTACACTTTTTGCAACTCAGCTTGCACTGTGCTGTATTTATATATTTGCTTTATTATTTATATATTTGCTGTATTGTTTCTGTGCTTTGTTGTCTGCACTTTGTTTCTCAGGGTAGCTCAGAAGCTAGTATCAGGTGGAGGTTGTTGAGTCATCCCATCTTAACTGTTTGTCATTGCCTGAGGTGTATTTTCTGTATTGCACTTCCATTGATAGAATCTCCTTGTGTTCTGACTGAGTGTGCTTCTCAAACAATCTGGAAATATAGATCTGATAAGTATATTTCTTGGCTCTTTTTAACTGTTTAAAGTTCTGCACTGTCTTCATTTTTGCTTGACTGAATTATTTATATATCTGCTGGCATTGTTTTTTGATACTCTAAGTGCCTCCATTTTGTATTTTTCCTAATTTACTGCTTTCTACACTTGGTTTTATTTATTTATTTTTTAATTTAATTGCATTTATTTAAACTGTGTTTGCTTTAATACTGCTACACACTCAAGTGTGCTAGTTTGCATTGCATTTGAATTGTTTGTACTGCTGTTTTTACTGCTGATTTAGCTGCTTTTCTGTAAAAAAAAGTTATAAGCTTGTTTCCCACCTTTCCTGTAACTAGTCTAGTCCAGATACAGATTTGCTGTATCCAGGACTGTTTGTAAGCTTCTGAGCTCCCCACCAAGCATTTCTGTGTTGGAGGGAAGGCTTCTAGCTTATTATAGGGAGTGGTAAGCACTAGGTAGCCTATCTACCACAAGAGTCGTGGTTTCTGGCCCAGAAATTGTAGTTTATTGGCTGTTTGGGAAGTTTTTTCATCCCTTCCAACTTTCTGGTTTAAAATCCCACATTTGTGCTTGTTTCCCGCCTTTCCTATTACTAGTCTAGTCCAGATACAGATTTGCTGTATCCAGGACTGTATTTAAGCTTCTGAGCCTCCCCAAGCATTTATGTGTTGGAGAGAAGCCTTATAGCTTATCAGTGTGAGTGGCAAGCAGTAGGTAGCCTAGCTACCACAAGAGGAGTGGTTTCTGGCCCAGAAATTGTAGTTTATTGGCCGTTTGGGTAGTTTCTTCATCTCTTCCAACTTTCTGGTTTAAAAGCCCACGTTTGCACTTGTTTAACACCTTTCCTGTAACTAGTCTAGTCCAGATATAGATTTGCTGTATTCAGGACTGTTTGTACATTCCTGAGCCCCCCCCCAAGCCTTTCTGTGCTGGAGGGAAGCCTTCTAGCTTATCAGTGGGAGTGGTAAGCACTTGGTAGACTATCTACTACAAGAGGAGTGGTTTCTGGCCCAGAAATTGTAGTTTACTGGCCGTTTTGGCAGTTTTTCCATCCATTTCAACTTTCTGGTTTAAAATCCCACAGTTGCGCTTGTTTCCCGTATTTCCTGTAACTATTCTAGTCCAGATACAGATTTGCTGTATCCAGTACTGTTTGTAAGCTTCTGAGCCTCCCAAGTATTTTTGTGTTGGAGGAAAGCCTTCTAGCTTTTCAGTGGGAGTGATAAGCACTAGGTAGCCTATCTACCATAACAGGAGTGGTTTCTGGCCCAGAAATTATAGTTTATTGTCTGTTTGGGCAGTTTTTCCATCCCTTTCAACTTTCTGGTTTAAATGTCCACATTTGCATGTGTTTGCACTTGTTTAAGCTCCGTGGATCAGGTTTTGATGTCCTGCAGACAGCAAGAGCATCAGGAAGGGAAAAGAAAGAGGGGGCATGGCTTGGATGGAAGCCTGATAGCAGCATAAAATCTCTGCTCTGCAGCTTTTCAACTTTCCTGACAGGATTTATTACTAAAAATCACCAAAAGTAATTTCAAATCAATTAATTTATAAACTAGAACTCGAAAGCTTTCTTTTGGGTATTTTTCAACTTAGAATTTCCATATTTTCCTGTCATATCAAAAAGAAGGAAGGATGGGAACACAGCACTTAAAGAAAAGATGTGTCTTCTAAAATCTACACAACAAGATAACTCTCTGAAGAAAGAGATACACTCCATTCTGACAAATATCCAAGATTTAATAACAAAAATGGACAAACTGGATACAAAAGTTGACAAAATTAAAGAAGATTCAAACAAACAAACTGAAATACTCAGTGAAATTCTAAAACAACAGAAAATCCAGATTTCAGCAATAGAAGAATCTGTTTCGGATATGGACTATAGACTGATAGATGCAGAGAAAAATGTTGGAATTCTCCTATTACAAAACAACAAACTCATCAATAAAGTAGATGATTTAGAAAACTGGACTAGAAGAAATGAAATCAGGATATATGGTATACCAGAGGGAATGGACGGGGACAGTATGATTAACTTTCTGACAACATGGATCCCTAAAACATTGAATTTGCCAGAGGCTATTTCTTTTAGTTTTGAAAAAGCCCATAGATCAATAACTACAGCCCCATCAAACAATAAGAAGATATACCCCAGACCAATAATAGCAAAACTGATATCTAGCCAGGACAAGGATCTGATCTTAAAATTAGCTTGGGCTCTCTCTCCTATAAAAATAAATGATCAGATAGTCAGATTTGACAACGACTACTCTAAGACTGTTTTTGCAAAAAGAAAAACTTTCATTCCTCTCATCAAATCTCTCAAGCAAGCTGGTATCAAAGCACAATTGAATATCCTGCCAGAATTAGACTTTGCTTTCCTGAGGGGAAAAGAACCTTTGAAACCTTAGAAGAAGCAAACACCTTTATAAAGAAGAAAAATCTGATAATTACAGAAGAACAAATGGATGCTACTTCAACATTAAAGAGACAAGCAGCAGCAAGAAAGATAAGAAGAAACTCAAAGACAAATGAACAAAATGTACTTTTTTGCTTTTTTTGTCTCCTTAACCTTAAATCTTTTGAAGTCAGCTATCACTCTGATATCACAGATTGCTACAAAGATAAACAAGGTAAAAATATGATTCTTATTTTCATTGATATTTTCATTATTTTTAAACCAACAATATAGATTAATAACATGAATCAACATAACTTTATTTATCACATTTAGCATAGGCTGCAAGGTACTTAAGAAATGCTTAGCTGTTATTCTTAATAATCTCTACTAATTAAACTTCATTTTGATATTTTTTATCAACACCTAAGAAGTGAACACATATAAAAAAGATTACAAAATATAGTTGACATGATGTGTCAGGATTTGTATGAATACAGCATCTCACTAAAAAATATGGTTACAGCATGCTATGTTTTACTTCTAGGAAAACTATAAAACCTCCTAAAAGGCTCTATCTTTGTTGTTTAACAAAGTACTAAAAATGTATTAATCTAATGAAGCATGGTATGACACATTATTATGTTTTAGGGTAGAACCTGCGTTTTATACTTGTTTTTAAACTGTCTAAAAACCAGTGTGCTCAAACTGCCGTTTTTCTGCAATATAACAACTTTACAAGATAAATGCAGACTTTGCAGCATTCCTGCAAGCTTTTTTTAATCATAAAATGCATATTAAGTATAATTCCCACCTTCTTATCTAAATGGTTTTGAAATTAATGTTTTTGAAATCAGCTTGCACTTGTAATCCATCCACAAGCTCCATTTCTTCACAGAAACAGCAACACCTAACAGGAACTGAATAATCGACCTCTGAACCTGCAGTTCCTCTCTGAGACCAATAGACTAATCGGAATGCTGGAAAAATGGCAAAGTAATTTAAAATGCAAAACGAGCTGTTTTTCATAATGTCTAACAAATAAAAATTACTGTTTATATGTTTTATAAGGTTTATAACACTATTTAAATAAGAATATAATGAAAAAAAGCAGTACAACCACCCAATACTGCTTTTATACACAAGATTGTTTTTTAAGGTGGAGGAGGAAAGGGAAACAAAAAGAGAAGATTGCTTGTATTTAGAAATATGCCACACATTGTCAAAGAATTTTGTGGTATGATATATTTAAAATGCTTTCTATGGTTAAGAACAGATACAAGACAAGTTGGCAAGGACCACAAAACATACATTATAGACAGCACAGCATTAAATGCAAATAGCTTTCTGCTTCAATTGGTCATAATGATATGATTAGTAGAGCTGCTTTATCTACTTTCACACATAGTTATATCTTCACTAGAAAAATAATTGGTTAAGACCCTAAAATTATATTTGTAATGTATTTTTCTATTTGATAGAATCTAAATCATACTTTCAGGAATTTTTCATTCTTAAAAGTGCTCTTTTAATGATGTAAGCTCTTTATATCAGTTTTATTTCAGTCTCTAAGACTAGGAAATTACTTTTTCCCATACATGCTTGAGGCAGACTTGCTATTTCTTCCACATAATGCATTTTTTGAAGACTGGTTGTGTGCAGTGGTGGTGCATAAATGCATTACACATTACAGATGTAATGGTTAAATATGTTAATGTTAAAAATATTTCATCCTTATTTTTTACAATAATTTTAAGAGATACTGTGTTATACTGTTGTCATAATCTGTTAACTCTATGATGTGATGAAGTTTGACTTAGAATGCATTACATTTTTTTCTATTGATTCTGATGCCTTGCAAGCCAGATTTTGAGTAAATATAAAAATTAACCAAATATTAAATGCCAAGACAATGTAGGTGAGGGACAAAATATATGTACTATTGCATATTACTATTTTTATACTGATCACCCAACTTGTCTTGACACCTTATGACATATAACATTTGTAGTAACTTACTGAAATTTTATTTTCTCTTAAAATCTATATGACATAGTTTATTTAAACAGTCTTTGTTTATTTTTTTGGGGGGTGAAGGTTACAATAGAACATATGCTTAAATTAATAGATAGATTGTTTTATGCACACATAATTTTAAAAGTTTGTTGCCTTCTTTGAATGATTGACTGTAAGAATTGTAAGGTATTATATACTACTTACATTTAACCTTAATTAAAATCTTAGTCTATACAGACTCTATAATATATAACCCTACCTTCCTTTTTGGATATTAATAAAGCATGAAGTTGCAGTGACCCACTTTTATCGAATATGTGTTGGCAGATATGTGGCTTGTATGTAACACATATTAATCCAGGAACACTAGGTTTCATGAAGAAGGATGTTATTGTAAATACTATTTTACCTTCTTTATTTGTTACAGAAACTCAGTCCATAACAAATTTTGTTATAACCTGCAAGGTAAACCCCCTAGGAAATCATTATGTTTATTTTGAACTATTATATATTTTAAATGGTCTTAACATATAAATGCTTATCGTTGAATGTAAATGGGCTAAATAATCATATTAAAAGAGCAAGTATTAATAAATACCTTTCTTTACATAAAGCAGATATAGTATTTCTTCAAGAGACACATTTAATATCCCAAGACTTAAATAAGCTCACACTAAAAGATTATAAAATGTTGACCAGTTCCCAATTTAACCACAAAAGAATAGGTGTACTAATTATTTGCAAAAAAGTTTAAGACTTCCTGAAATTGTAAACTCATATATAGACAAAGATGGTATGTTAACATTAGTAGTAATTAAACTTGAAAGAAAATGCTATACACTTATAAATTCTTATTGGATTCCTGGAATTGGTACAAAGTCAGTAAAGAAATACTTAGACATTATAATTTTTACATTCTAGAGGACAGATGATAGCTGCAGGAGATTTTAATTGTATTCTTTCCTCTGATGAAACAACGAATTCTAAAACCTTTAAGATCTCCCCTGTAGCTAAACACCTACATAAGTATATCAATTCAAGAAATCGAAAAGATATATATCATATAAAACTTCCCTCCTCCCTAATGTTTTCTCACTGATCATATAGGTTTGGGACACAAATTAACATAAATAAAGTCTTAGTGTCGAATTCTTTACAATCAAAAATAGATAATGTATTACTAATATTTTGTCCCTTTCAAAACCATAACGCCATTACTTTTAGTATAACTTTTCAAACTGAACCCTTAATACATTTCCAAAGAATACCAGCTTATATTACAAAAATAAAAGGCTTTCAAGAATGGATATTATCAGAAATTAATCAGTTTTAGAAACAAATAACAATGGAGAAGTATCAGATATATTTTTATGGGACATCCTCAAAGTTGTATTGTATGGAAAAGTTAAAATGTGGTATATGCAAAAAAAAAAAAGGAATGGGATAAAAGACTACAATACATCCAAACTGAATTAGATAACTTAAAACGTAATCTTACACCAAATGATAAGAAAGTCTTAGACAATATAAATAAATTAAACAAAGAATATTAACATGTTTTGCAACACAAAATATCTATAAATTTAGGGAAAATCAAATTATGTTCATACTCTATCAGTCCTAAAAGTCTACATAGAATTGCAGTACACTCAAAATACTTAAAGAAAGAAATCACATGAAAGAACTTACATATGTTGAAAATATGAGGAAAATAAAAGCTACTAATTTAAATTGCATACTACAAGGTTTCAAAAAACATTATGAGAATATAAATATTATCAAACCAATAAATGAAAATGAAAATCTAGACAAATTCTTATCTGATAATATTCTAAAGATCTTACCTCCTGGAAATATTGCCAAAATTGATAGACCTTTCATATTTAAAGAACTAAAAGATCAAATAAACTAATAAAGCACCAGGGTTAGATGGTCTAATTCTTGAAATATATAAAATGTTCCCTGATAATATTTAAAAAATACTACTAAATACATTTCATGAAATCACAATTACATATAATATCCCAACATCATGGAAATATTCACTCAACTCACCCATACTTAAAGCTGATAAACATCCTACCTCCTGTTCCTCCTATAGACCAATCTCATTATTAAACATATATTACAATACTTTTATGAGCATAATATCAAACAGAATCAATTACATTATACCTTGCCTAATAGAGGAAGATCAGATGGGGTGTAATAAACATAGGAAAGTCCAGGACAATATAATAAGACTTTTGACTCTATAATAGATTTAGCTAATAAAAATAAAAACAAATTAACAATTATGAGTCTTGATATAAATAAAGCCTTTGATTCACTAAGTTGGTCTTATCTATTTAAAACATTATACCACTATAAATTTTCCCTAAATTTTATAAAAGTAATTAAAAACCTTTATGAAGACTGTTTCTTTTGTAAAGATAGGTTCTTTCTTATCCCCTTCCTTTAAACTTACAAAAGGAACAAAACAAGGTTGTACTCTTTCCCCTTTAATTTTCGCTTTAGCTGTAGAACCACTAGCCAACTATATTAGAAATAATGTCCACATTAAAGGTTATAATTTAAATAGTAATGTATTTCCAAAGATTCAGTTATTTGCTGATAATTTATTACTAACTAGTGGAGATATTGAAACATCTTTGGATCAACTACTCAACACTTTAGATTTATTTGAAGGCCTGTCAGGACTACAATTTAATCATAACAATACACATACTCTATTAACAAATAAAAAGACAACTATGAAAATGAAAAGTTGCAAATGCTTTAACTGGGATAATACACACATTAAATACTTGGGTGTTCAAATTCATTCAACTCTTAAGAATACAATTAATACAAACTATAATATTTTAACACATTTAATTTTCAACCTCACAGAAATTGGAACAAACTTTATTTTACTTTTGAAGACAGACTAATGTTAATTAAAATGATAGTGCTACCTAAAATTATTTATATAAGTCAGTCTTTAATCATTCTCCCAACTAAGAAAGTATTAAAAAAATCAGTAATGGCTTATTAAAATTTCTTTGGTATCCCCCAAAAATCCAGAATATCCTTACAAAGACATGTGGCAAGCTGGGAAGAAGGAGGTATTAGCTTTGTTAATATTAAATATTATATAAATGCTTCCATCTTTAATATAATTCTTTTATGGCTAAATCCCTCATATAATTCATATTGGAAACTAATATATGAAAAAATATTGTCAACCAATAATAGAATACTAATCGATCCTCTAATTACAATACATCAGAATACCTTTATTTGGTCTTTAAAAATATACACACAGGATAAGCAGAAGTTACAATCTTGCCCATTTATTAATCTAATAATGGCACATTTCATGAAAATCACCCAATTTAACCAGTTAATTAAAAGCTTATTAATAACCATTTTTCCTATTGCTTATACAAATGAATGTTTAATCTTTTTTGATAATAATAAAATGCTTGAATTTAAGAATAATGACAACATAATGGAATCAATTTTTATCCAACAATGGAATTTACCCAGCTAACCATCTAATTACTAGATACAGCCTACATAATAACAACTGGATAGATATACAAACCTGCAGAGAATTTATGTATAACAAAACTATATTTTCTTTACAAACCCATGGAAACAACATACCAAAAACATTAGAACTATTAACTAATATAATTAATGGTTCTTTGAAAGACACCTCATTTATATCCTTAATATATACAGTTATTAGACCTGTTAGTAATTTTATGAATGCTTCTTTTTGGGAATACTCCACTAAAATAAATAATGGATAATGTACTACTAACAACAAGAAACTCCTTCTGAAATCAGTACAAAAAACAACAATTTTCTTTTTACTGGAAAATATACACATGGAAATTCCTTCACAGGAGTTATTATACACCTCAAAAAATTGCAAATATGTATAAAACAAATTATATGAAATGTTGGAGGTGGAAAGCAACAGAATCTGACTGGATCCATATGATTATTGCATGTACTATGTTATCCCAATTCTGGAAGGAATTTGAATGTTTCTGGAAAGGCCTTATGGAATGATAATTGTGAAATTTCAAATTATCTCATTTTATTTAATGCACCAGTATCAGAAATCATACCCAGATCTCAAACACATCTTCTCTGTTCAATACTTGCAGTTGCAAGAAAGGTTGTGACAAAAAAACTGGAAAACTAGCTCTCCTATATCTTTTAGAAATGTATTTATTTATTTAGCCACACATCTATGTGAAAAAGAAATAGCTAGTTTAAAAATGAAAACAAAGAATTTAACACACAAATTAATTGATTGGGAAAAGTTACAATCATTGCTAAAAAAGCTTTAGATGATTTCCTGAATGTATATGGAAGTACTTTCTTGTTATGGACTTTGTAAATAGTTTGTTTCAATTTTTATTGTAAATATATTATTACTGTTATTATTCTTGTTAAAAAAAAACATTTTTGGGGGAAAAAAAAGGAAGGGGAAAGAGATACTCCAGGTCCCTCCATTTTGATTTTTTTCCCAATTTACTGCTTTCTGCACATGTTTTTAGTCATTTTTTTTTAAATTTAATTGCATTTATTTAAACTGTATTTGCTTTAATATTGCTACAGACTCAATTGTGCTGGCTTGCACTGCATTTGAATTGTTTTAACTGCTGTTTTAGCTGCTTTACTGTAAAAAAAAAGTTCTAAGCTTATTTCCCGCCTTTCCTGTAACTAGTCTAGTCCAGATACAGATTTTCTGTATCCAGGACTGTTTGTAAGCTTCTGAGCCCCCCCCCAAGAGTTTCAGGGTTGGAGGGAAGCCTTCTAGCTTATCAGTGGGAGTGGTAAGCGCTAGATAACCGATCTACCACAAGAGGAGTGGTTTCTGGCCCAGAAATTATAGTTTATTGGCTATTTGGGCAGTTTTTCCATCGCTTTCAACTTTCTGGTTTAAAAGCCCACATTTGTGTGGGTTTACGTTTGTTTAAGCTCCGCCTAGAGGCGTCCAGCTGAGGTACACTATTACTGGTGCCAGAAAGTTTGCTCTTCAGTTTTTCCCTTGAATCTTGCTAGTTCTTTCTCTCTTGCACTTCAAATAGCCTAATTACTTTGCACTTCAAAAGGTTTTTGTAGCAATTATTGTAGCATACCTAAGTGCCATCAGCACTAGTTGCTCTTCACAGAAATAGCTCCAGTACTCAGTAGTTATGACCACCCCTCCTGGCATGATTAAAGAGCAGTTCCCTGTGCTTTTTCCTATTAACATGGTGTACTTGGGCATTCTGAGGCAGTGTAGCAACTGCCTCATGTACACAGGCAACCCTCTCCTTTTACCTCCCAACATTCAGACTTGTGAGAGATGCACTTATATCACCAAATTGAAAGCTACACACTCTCCAGCCAAGACTGGACTAGCTAGTCAAGAGGAGAAGGTCAACACCTGCACCACACCATATGAACACATAACCCTCCAGAACACCCACAGTCACATCTATCACATAAAAACACAAACCAGACACCCACCTTCATGGATGCTCTCAATAGAAATTTACCCAAACAGCAGGGACCTCCAAGACAGAAATGCACTTGACCACCAGAACACAGCACAACCCACAGGACACATAGCTCACCTCCACAGTGTGCCCCTCAACATACCTTTCAACCTCTTAGAGCAAAAAATCTGGACAAAGATTAAAATGATGGGGGGACAAACAGGGACAGATTTTAAATATCGTTCTTACAAACTTAGAAAGTTGATAGAATAATAGGTTTTGCATTAGCATGAATTTTCTAAAGGATGTAGAGTCTTAAACTCAAACATTTGTCATTATTTAATTACTTCAATACTAAGCTATTTGCCAGAAAGGTACATATTTTAGGAGGAACACACCAAAAATATGAAGCAAAAATCAGGACGTTATACGAAAATCTATACAGTTGAGAGGTATGCCCCTCAACCTAATCCCCTAAGGCTAAACACCTTGCCCAATACACTAATCATAGGTGACTCAATAGTGAGGCACACAGATGTCCCACTCACTAGGTTGAATAAGGAGAAGGTAACAGTCAGCTGTCTTATCAGATGCCAGAATCCGACACATAATACACACACTCAGGTCACTCCATAACAAGTACAAGTATGACTCTGTCATTGTCCATGTGGGTGTGAAATACCTGAGATGCCCTTCCCCGGACTACATGAAAAGAGACATGGTGGAGCTCTTGGATTATGTGACCAGGCAGGTATGACCCTAGCCCTGAGCAGTATCCTACCATCACCCAGAATTATATCACAGTACAAACAAAAAATGATTGACTTCAACAATTGGCTAAGTTTCTGGTGTCATTCTAAGGGGATCCAGTATATGTCTGCTTGGGATGACATGATTGACAGACCTCAATGCTTTGCCAGAGATTGCCTGCATCTGTCACCCCTGAGCTTCCAGGTACTGGCTAAGGCTCTTGCTACCCCTATAGTGCCTTTTTTAGGCAGTATTCCAAAGACTAAATTACCACTGTTACAGCTATAAATAAATGCAATATGAGGGTCATACTGTTCAACGCTAGAAGTCTAAATCTCAAGATGCACTTGCTTGAAGCACTCCCCAAAATGGAGAACATCAACATTTGTGCTGTAACGGACACCTGGTTTAAAGCAGCAGAAAGCACCCCTGCCCTACCAGGCTATAACACATTCCACACTTTTCAGCACCAGAACTTGGACCGTAGCTCCAAAGGTGGTGGTGTCTCCATATTCATATAGGATATGCACACCTCCAGACTAGTAGCCCAGCATAACGCATCTGAGATACTTCAGGTACAACTAACATTGGGTAAGATGGCGATCCAAGTCAGAGCCTGCTATAAGTCCCCAACTATGTCCCTATACTCTCACTCCATGTTCATAAGCACCCTGGAATCTATCAAGGTCCAACCCAACACTCTCATACTAGGAGACTTCAACTACCCGTCCATCAACTGATAAAACTATTCAAGAACCAATACACTGGCCCAACGCTTCCTGGAATTCATCAGTTCCAATGCCCTGGATCAGCTCATTCTGACCCCCATTAGAGGAAGGAATATCCTTGACCTGGTTAGTACTAACATGGGTGACCACTGCTCTTCACCATTAGTCAGTCCCTCCCTGGTCAGACCCGACCATAAACTAATCACCATGAAAATCCACATCTCCTCCACACCCCTCCCCCACAAAGGTAACCACCTTCAAAAACATCTCCAAAACTGACTTTGGGTTCCTAAAAACAGAGGTGGCTAACTTCACAGCACCCATGCCAATGGAAAATAGCTGCATGACTACCAGATCATACACCAATGCACTGTATGAGCATGTACATAAATGCATGGAACTAGCCATACCCAACAGAACCAAGACGCTCTCCTCAAAAAAAAAAGGAAGCAATCTGGTTGTCTCCTGCCATTAATAAACTCTGCAACAGAAGGAAGAAACTGTTGCAGAAAAAGGTGAAGTCTCAAGACTGGAAAAACTCCCTTATTAGCCTCAACAAAAAGGTGGGATCCCTCATCAAATCCTCTAAAGTCAGCTATGAAGGCAGGATTGTGGCAGACACTAAAAACAATCACATAGCCTTCTATAATTATATCAAGAACCTCCACGGCAATACCCAGATTTGCTCTGAGTTACTGCACAATGGTACCTCCTATACTGAGCCAACAGATATTGCCAACATACTGGCTGACAGATTCAGTGCCAACTTTACCCCTCTCTCTTCCCCTAAAGGACCAATCAGAACACTGGAAGAATACCAGGCACCCAGGATTACTGCAGCACAGGTTAAAGCTGCATTGTCCAAGGTCAAGAATACAGCTTCCATGGGACCTGATAATATCCCTGGCTGTGTTCTACATGAACTACAAAGCAAAATGGCAGTCACAGCCTCACCTCAGGCTTTGTCCCTACCGAATAGTGCACTGCTACAGTCATCCCGCTCCGTAAAGGGGGAGCAACTACAGATCCTGGGAATTATCACCCCATTAGCCTGATGAGTCAGATATGTAAAGCTATGGAATGCATCATCATGGACCTGATTAACAAAGATATAGGAAATCTCCAAACTCCAGACCCCACGCAATTTGGCTTTGTGAAAGGAAGATCATGCTTGCTCAACCTATTTGACATCTCTGAGTCAGTCACCAGGGTTGTGGATGAAAGTAAGGCAGTGCATACAGCCTACCTCATTCTGGCCAGTGCCTTTGATACCATTCCTAACTTGGGAATTAGTGATACACTCATCAAACTAGGCATCAACCCCTATATCACTAGGCGGGTTGCAAACTCGCTCACAGATAGAACACATAGTGTAAAAGTAGCAGACTCCAAGTCAGACTGCTGATCAGTCATGAGTGGAGTCCCACAGGGATTGGTCCTGGGTCTTCTCCTGTTCGGCATCCACTTCTCAGCTGTCCAGGCCAACACAAAGGGACTCTAGCTTACCAAGTTCGAAAACGACTGCAAGCTGGGAGCCATTATTAACTCCCAAAGTGATGCAGATATCCTACAGAAAGGCCTCTCTGAGACCAATGACTGGTGATGAAACTATGGCCTTAAGTTTAATGCCAAAAAAATGTGTTGTCTTCCCCTATAGTAAAACTCAGTTCCCACTAATTACCACATCTATGGGAGCCCGATGAACACTGAAGGCATTATAAGATATCTAGGGACGCAGGTTGACAACAACCTCTCCTTTGACCACCACATTGCCATTGTGGCCAGAAAGGATTTCTATGTGGCAAATCTCATTACCAAGGGTTTTGCATCCAGGAAGAAAGAGGTCATCATGTCTCTCTCTACTCTTCCCTCATTAGACCAATCATTGAGTATAATGCCCCATTTGGCATGTACCTCACTAGACACCTGCAACAGCTGGAGAGACCACAGAAGTACCTCATGAAGAGGATCCTAGGCATTAAACAAATGTCCTACATGGACAGAGTCAAAAGACTCCAGTTATTCTCTGTCTCATATTGCCTACTTAGAGGCGATCTTTGCCTGACTTACAAAGCCATGTCTGACCCAGCTGTGTTAGAAATGCTACAGCTAAAGAAATCCCAATCTCTCTGCACTACATGCTCCAGACCTCAGCCTCATTACCACAATTAACAGAACATGCTGGAGGGACAGGTTCCTCACCCAGAGACTGCCCATGCTCTGGAATAGACTTCCCATACATGTCAAGCAGAGCACCTTGCTGTCCCTCTTCAAGAGAAACCTTAATGAGTGGATGGGTAATAGAAAGTTTACCCTGTGGATCACTCCAGTGGCTCTACTTGATAGAGGCCCTGGGAACTAATGTCAGGTGGCACGATGCCAGGGCACTTCTATGGGCTAGACTTGTAAATTCTCCAGGGCCATTAGCCTAGTACACACCTATGAACCTATGAACCTACATGGTGAATAGATTGATGTCCAAATTTTGGATACATAGTTAGTATATAGAGCATCAACAGTAGTATTTCTGGATTGGATTATGGCAAGTAACATTTTAGTCTAGGAGTGAAGATGTAGTACATTTTACAAGGCAGGGCATTTATCTTCAATAAGTTACACAGTAGTGACTTAAGAGCAGTGGAGAGTGAGTGAGTGTGAGAGAAAAGAGTGAGTTCTACACAGTTTAGTATTTTAATGCTAAGCAGTTGTATGCTACATTGTGTACATTTGTAACAAATTTTATTTTATTGTATCATCACTTAAGCTTAATTTTTGAAGTGGGAGTAACTGTGTGGAACGTGTTAGCATATAGAAGTGATGGGATTAAATAGGTTTTGGCTATTGTTGCTCTTGTTTTCTCTGTGAAGAAAGGCTTACTTTTATACAACTTGGCAAATTTTTAGTGTTTTTTGACAACAGTTTGAATATGAAAGTCAAATTCCAAGCTGTTCTCAATAATGTGACCCAGAAGTTTAATGTTTGAGACTAGGTCTACTTTTACATTGTTTGTAGAGGTGATGGAAAACAAATTATTTGACTTACTTTGGTATAAACAGGAGCATTTTATTTTTATGGGGTCAACTAAGAGTTGTGAACTAACCAGCCATGCTTTAATGGATAAGAAGGACTCCTGGGTTGACCATTTGTAGGTAATTTTGATTGGTGGGAAAGCTGATGAGTGGATTCATCAGATATATATTGTATAAGGGTGGCATGTTTTATAGCAGTGTGTGAATCATTGCTAAAGGTATTAAACAGGAGATGTTTGAGTATGTGCCTCTGCGGTATACATACAGTGACTGCTAAAAAGGACGAATATTCATTATTACATTTAACTGTATGGGAACTACCAGCTAAATAGTTATAAAACCAAGAGAGAGAGCGAGAGACACAGAAATATGTGGGAAGCCAAGAGAAGAAAGTTTTTGTAATAATTTTTGATGAATTAATTGTTTCAAATGTTTTTGATAGATCTAGAAACAATGAGAAAATAAGATAGCCTTTATTTCTACACTTATTGATGGTATCTCTAAAATCAATCAAGACTATGGTAGTACTATGGTCAGGTCTGAAGCCATTTTGGGATTGAGAGTGGAGATGATTTGCTATGAGATAATCAGGTTGTTGTGTGCGTACACACTTTTCCAGGATTTTGGATATCGGTGGTATCTAATCTGAATAGTCAGCAGATGCTCCACCCTTGTGTAAGATTAGTAAAGTAGAAATTAAACAAAATTTAAGCTGATGTAATGGAATACTTGTGAAGTGAATGATTTAGTGTAGAAAGTCCAACACAGGTTAAATTACAATGTGATGGAACACTAAGTCCCCCAAGTAAGGAGCAACAGGGGGAGTAGGATTCATCTGAAGAACTATGGACATGGGAAAGAAAAAGAGATTTAATATTGTGCAGTATTTATACAAAGGAGAAAGTAAAACTAATTAATACAAAAAGAGCAGCACCAAAGATATTTGAAGAGAAATACAGGCAAAGGCATCTGGCTGTGGAAAATTTTACAATACAAAAAATAATAAAACAAAGAGGAAAAGTAGAAAAGAGGACTAGCAATGGAGAAGTTAAAGAAATAAAAATTGAGGTTACGGATTGCCTGCAAAGTGAAGGATTTAGTGTAGAAAAAATCTAACTCTGATAACACTACAACAGGATAGAATAATGAATCCCCAACTTAAGGAGAAACCAGTGGAGTGGGATACATCTGATCAGGTCCCATATGAAGATGCTTTGGAGCCTTCAGTAGGAAACCACTACAAAGGTTCAATTGGAGTTGCTCAGCAGGGGAAGGAACAGGAAACTGGAAACTTTGGCACAGTCACTATTGTGGAGCGATAGGTTAGTGAGTTCCCATATGAAAGAACGTCATATGACACAGGATGAAAATGAAGCAAATATTGCACAGGAAGATGCTCTGGAAGTTTCTGTAGAGTGCTCACAGGAAATGGAGAACAAAATGATTTAAGTGAAGAGCAGCTTTACTTAATAGAGATTGATAGACATATTAAGATCAATGAAAGAAATAGACTACAGAAAGTCAGGAAAATCTAAAATGTTAGAAGTTTGATAAAACAAATGAACACAGTAATTAGGACTGTTCATAAAAATTCATGAGCTATAACAAAAGTAAACAGGATATATTACTGTGCAGCTAAATTAATAATCGATAAAGTTTTACCACATAAACACAGGGCAGTAAGTGAAAGGACAGGGAGAAATTAAATGCCATTATGGAAGTATTGAATAGAGAAACCTATAAAACAATTAAGACATGAAATGCCACTGTTAGAAGAGTGCAAAAGAGGAAACAGATCAACCAAAATACTTAGAAAGATAGACATGGTAGAAGCAACACTCAGTATTAGAACAGATCAAGATCTATTGTATATTATTGCAAATAATAAACTAAAGATATCAGCAAAGGCAGAAAAGCTTAGAAGATATGCAGACAAATATAAAGGAAAAGTACAAAATAAGCAATTTATTGGTGACCCAAAGGGTTTTATAGAGAATTGGGAAACAAGGCAAAAGGAATTGAAACACTGCCAACAAAAGAAAAAATACACACATTTTGGAAAAATATCTATGAAGATCCTGTGTAAGCTTAACTGCACAGGATATGAAATAGGATGAAGTAACTGCCAGAGAAATTAAAACAAAACTAATAAAAGTTCCTACCTGAAAACCCAAGGCCCAGATGCAGTACATAACTTCTGGCCAAAATTATTTACAGCTTTACATGAGGATTTAGCCATGAATAAGAACTATTTATATACACACCCCATATAGGTGCCAACCTGATTAACAACAGGAAAAGCAATCCTCCTCCTTCAGAGCAAAACTGCAAGCTATCCTAAAAACTATAGACCAATAACTTGCCTTCCAACAATGGATAACCTAAACACTGGAACTGGTGCCAACAGAGTTTATAGGCATTTACAGGAAAACTCAGTCATGGCAATAGAAAAAAAGCATAACAAAAGTAAGTCATATGGAAAAAGGGTCATTTGTTGTTAATGCGGAGATATTCAGCCCGACCCTGGCCCCACTGTTCATAAAAGTATCACTTCTAACCCCAAAATAAACCAGTCACCTAAAATATCTCACCAAAAAACAGAACCCAAACTCTCCTTAGTAAATATTAACCTAAGAAGTATGTGCAATAAAATCCTTGACATACATGCTTATCTTGTCACGTACACTTCTGATGTAGTGATGAAACCGGATTAAAATAGAAATAAAGGATAATTAGATCATCCCCCCCCAGGATACAATATACTCAGGGATGACAGATAAAAAAATGTGCAGGAGGTATAGCAATCATCTATAAAAATTCACTAACCATTACTTTAATTCCATAGGAAATACTCAAATTTAACAATGCCAAACTGATAATAATACACCTAAAAATCAAGAATAGGAAAATTATATATTTAACAGCAATTTATATACCACCAGGGAATAACATCGATATTGCTAAAAGCATCTTGTATTGGATATCTCAACAAATTAACTATGAAACTATACTTGGAGACTTAGATATAGACTGTCAACTCATAAATTCCACTACCCCCTCTGTATCCATAAACTTGTACAACTTCAGACAATTAATAACCACACCTACTAGAATCAATAAAATTTCAGGGGGACACTCAACATTAGATTGGATTCTTACAAACAAACCAGACAAACTGACAAAAGTAGGCTGTCTTTCAGATAGCATAAGTGACCACATACCATCTAATGCTATTAGAACTCACCATAACCAAGATAAACATATCATCTATAATCAAATACAAAATGCAACCATTTTCAGCAAATATTTTGTCAATGAAACACTAAAAAAATATAACTGGAATATACTTAGAACAATGCCACTAGATACTGCTGTAGATCACTTTAATAGGATATCCATACAGACATTAAATAATCTAGCACCAGTACATGATAAAAGAGTAAAATCCAATCCCACACCATAGCTGACAAAGGAAACAAAAAAAAAAACATGATAAAAGGGATAAAGCATGGAAAAACTGGTATAAAATAGAACTCAAAATGCCCTACAGCAATTTAGACATCTTAAAAACCTTGCAAAACTCCATGTCAAACAGGATAAAGAAACATACTATACAAACCTACAAGACAAATATATAAACAACCCAAAACTTTTTTGGTCACCACTAAATAAATTACTCCACCCTGGCAAGATCACTAGTCCCTTTCCACAAACAGATAATACAGCAGACTCTATCCCCACACAGTTTAATTCCAACTTTACATAATCAATATTATCTCCCTCTTAGACACTAGCACATCTGACCCCTCACTCTACCCCTGTCCATCAAAACCACCCACAGCTCTTCAGTTTTAGTCCAGTACCTAATTCAGTCATGAGGAAGTTGCTTCTTAAACTAAAAACTACTTCTGTAGCTGTAGACCAACTACCATCAGATTACCTAAAAATGGCCACAGAAGTCATAGCCCTCACTGTGTCTATACTAATTAATAGGTCCATAGCAGAAAGATATGTCCCATCACTGTGAAAAAAATCCTAAATCATACAACTGCACAAAGGCAGCACAGTTACAGAGTTTAATAACTACAGACAGATAGCAATTCTCTCCTCCCCTCCAAAATATTAGAGAAATGCATCTGTATGCAGTTGATGTGATACTTAACCTCAAATAACCAATTTTCAGAAACAAAACATGGTTTCAGGTACCAGCACAGCACTACTACGGCTCTTTTACATTTTACCAATATAATAAACTGTCATAGAACCAATGATCTGCTTGTGTCCACCATGTTCTTAGGCTTGTCAAATGCTTTTGATACTGTCTCACACCAGCAACTGTTCATTTGACTCTCCTCAATAGGACTTTCACAATGCTCCTTGTTGTAGTTGCGTAGTTACCTATCTGGAAGGCAAAAAGCCATTACATGGCAACAAACCTACTCATCCTTTCAACCAGTTACTACAGGTGTCCCTCAGGGCTCTGTCCTGGGTTGTCTACTATTTAATATATTTATTAATGACCTCCAGTCACCATGCTAGTTTAGTTCAGTATGCAGATGACTCAACATTAAAATGTGCAGCCTGAACAATAAATAAGCTCCAAGACATTACCCGGAAATCTTTCTCCTCTATAGAAACCTGGCTCTAAGAATTAAACCTCCTACTCAACCCCAAGAAAACCAAGTTAATGCTTTTTCACATCAAAAAAGTTACCAAAATCAAAAGCAATCATTTACCATAAAGTCAGCAAATAATACTGTCATTGAAACTGTAACTCATAGTAAATGTCTAGGTGTTGTAACAGATGACAGTCTCAAGTATGACCACCATATACTGCACACCATTAAATCTACACACCAGAAACTAGGCTCCCTTTATAGGATCAATGGATTCCTTACAGATACTGCAAGAAAATCTCTAGACACCACCTTCTTACTGATGACTCTCTTATATGCTGCTCCTATTCTAACAAACATAAACAATACTCAAGGAAAGAAACTTGCCTCTTGCTACAATAAAATAGCTAAATTTGCCACCAGTCTCCCTCATAGGACCCACCATTGTCTTAGCTTAAAGCAATTAAACTGGCTTGAACTGCACAATTGTCTAACATATTCACAACTGACTACAGCACACAAACTCATTCGTCATCCAGAAAAATGCCCTGCCCTACAAAACTTATTACTACCTTAGTGTCAAGCAAGGGACCTCTGCTCTAGTAACAAATTCTTATTTCTTACAAATAAGTCAAATAATGTTGCAGGAGACTCACTTTACTCCCAGTGTGTTGTCAAACTCTGGAATAGTATCTCCATGGAAATCAAACTCTCTGACAAACTTAGTGGTTTAAACGACTATTTAAACAACATCTTAACCAATCCTGGTCCTGTACATGCTCATTACAGGGTTAAAACTTTTTCACTGCACAAAGCTATCCAAATACTCTCCTTAAATATACTATTCTCAACTTGTTGCTGAAATGACAAAATATTTTTTATACATAACTGCTGCCTGTACAATCCACTAAGTTTCACATTTGCTTTCTCTTTATTAACTTCCACCTCTGTAAAGTCTTAGAATGTATATGTATAAATACAACTGCTGTTTGTGTATAAATGTAAAAAATGTAGCTACTCTGTGTTTGACTGGAACATAGTATAATGCAATGTAAGCAAATGGCGCTTTTGTCCCCTGGCCTCTGCTGAAAATGGGTATTACCCAGTCGGACTTTAAAATGGGAAAGAATCTAAGTATGACATGGGTAAACTACAAAAACAATTTGACAGCATTCCACATTCATGGATAAAAGAGTGCTTAAAAATCTATAAGAGACACCCTACACTGAATAATTACATTACAGCGTCCATGAAATAGTTGAAGCAGTGGCAAACCACTTTGCAGTTAACCATAATAAAGAACAAATTATTATTCCAGGCATAAAAATTCAAAGGGGGGTATTCCATGGTGACTCTTTGTCACCGCTGCCCTTTTGTCTTGCCCTTAACCCATTAAGCTGTTTACTTAACAGATTAGGCCACGACTACAATTTCACTCCCAGAAAACAACAAAGTCTAAACATTTCTCATATTCTTTTTTGGATGATTTAAAACTGTATAGTTCATCAAATGAGGAACTGAAAGCACAGCTGTAACTGGTCAAAACTTTCTCAGATGATATAAGAATGTCACTTGGTCTTGATAAATGTGCAAAAACTTTTAAAGCAGGAAAGCTTCAGCACCAGAAAGCATCAGTCTGGGACAGAAATGTGATATAAAATAACTTCAGCAAGAGGGAGTATATAAATATTTGGGAATTGATGAAGGATCAACAATGAAACATGAACAAATGTGAATAAAACTTAGCAAGGAATATTTTAGAAGATTAAAATTAATACTGAAAACAGCTCTACATCTGGGAACAAAGTCCAAGCTAAAAAACAGTTTGCTCTTCTTGTCCTAACTTACAGTTTTGGAGTGATTAAGTGGTCCTAAAAGGTATTGGATCAGTTGGACAGGAAATCAAGAAAAATGCTTCATGCTTATCAAATGATTTTTAAAAATCAATGCATACCAAGATTATATAGTCCGCATTCTGAAGGAGGTATGAGCCTCCTCGAAATTGATTGCATGTATAGGTCTGCAATCGTAGAACTGCATACATATCTGATGACCTCACAAGACCCAACAATGGTGAAAGTTTTAAACACATAAGGAGAATAAGTCTAAAATGACTTCCCTGCTTGGTTTAGCAGAAGCATAATGATGTCAAGCAGGAATGTAAATCAGACCAGAAGTAGATAAACATCAGGCAGTAACTGAATTTGCCAAAAAACAAAGAAAGAATATAAGATGAATGATAAGATCAAAGGCAGGAAATGTGGAAAATACAAAAGTATTGTTGAAAGTACAGAAAACTCTTGGAACAATCTCATGTCAATGAGGATCAAATGCAGAAATGGTTAAGGAGAGGTGAATTTAAACCAAAAAACGAAAGGTTAATATTGGCGGCCCAGGATAAGAGACTTCATACACATTGGTTTACAAAGTCCATTGAACATGTGGGAGAAACAGACAACTGCAGGTTTAGTAAAACAGAATTGGAAACAGTCGCACATCTTGTTGCTGGGTATGATAAACTAATGGCAGAAAGACTGTAGCCTGAAAAGTAGAATAATGTGGCAAGACTGTTGCATTGGGGATTGTGCAAACATTATAATACTGAAGCATCTGAAAATGTTGGAAACATGAGCCACAAAACATTGTAGAAAATGATGAGGTTCATATCACATGGGATCACCCACTACCAACAGTTCAAACAGATGGAAAAAAAAACAGATAGTGGCAGTTGTGTAGTGGTTACCATTGTCGCCTCACAGCAAGAGGTTGTCTGGTTCAATTCTCAGTTGAGATGCCTTCTGTGCCACATCTGCATGTCCTCCCTGTGTTTATGTAGGTTTCTTCTGTGTGCTTTGGTTTCCTCCCACATTCCAAAGGCATAAGTCTGGAGCATTTCTCTAGCCTCCACTGAAAATGAGCTCTGTCCCAGTCTGATTTTCCTGGTAAACAAATGTTAAATAAATAAAAATATAGTAGGCCATAAAAATAAGACAAAAGTAGCATTGATCATTGAAAGTGCTACACCAGTAACTAAAGTGTCTTACATACAGAGAGACAGAAAGTCAAAATACCAGGATTTACAGGCAGATATCCAGACAGTTCCAATACTAGTAGGAGCAACTGGTCTTATAAAAAAGAACTCTGCATGAATTATAGAAGGAGTCAATTCAGGGCACATTGCCGGTGCTGCAAAGAGCAATATTACCAGCATTCCGGGCACATTTCCAGTGCTGCAAAGATCAATATTACCAGCTTACCATTTCTTTAATGCAACAGGAAATGTATTATTCAAGGGCAGCAGGGACTGAATGTGTAGATGAAACACTGAAATGTGTTTAGTATAGAATTATTCTGATGACTTTTACTTCTACAGAGGTTGTGCATATTGACTGATATTGGTGGATTGTAATGACAGAAGTTTGAGTGGCCTTTTATGGTTGAAATGTTCTGAATTGGGCAGTTTTGTCATTATTGGTTGATATGTTTTGTTTCATTGCTTACTGGAAAAATGTTCAAAACCATAAATTTAAAACAGGATCCATCAAGTGGTGCTGAATTATACAAGGGATATAATTTAATACAACTAGGAAGGTGAATCAAAAAATTGCATGTTTGCATTGTCCTAAAAATGTGTGCAAGGGGCCTATGATTTGAAAACAGTCCAAAGGTAAACTTAATCTTCCATTGGCCAGATGTATTTTCTTTGAATGTGGATCTCAATGCTATTTCAGTGAATGTGAGTTTCAAGGGCAGAGATGTTTTATTGCCAAGTCTGTTTTCACTGTGAGACTGTATTGCTTTGTTTAGCAAATGTCTATCAGTGTTTGTGAGATAATATTTGAAATAAAAGCTTTATGTTAAATCCAAGTATCTGTAATTATTATAGAAGTAAGGCAGAAAACAGTATGCAGACTGAGAGTTTTGAACAGTGTTTATGGTAAATGGGGAGAAACAGCCAAGTAAGGAGACATCAGAATGGCTGCGGGGTGGGGGATGTGTATGGGGGGCCTGATCCAGTACCCTGCCTAGGCACCCATTTGACCTTAATTTGGCTCTGGTAGCTACACTATCATTTTTTCCTTTTAAGCAGATCATTGCCAATTAAGAAATCATCTCTCCTGGCTTATTGGTAACATGCACTGGATGGCTCACTTCAACTTTTATAAATTTTAGCTTTAGCTATATTTTAAATAAGGTTGATTGTTCTCCTCCTGTGTAGCCTATAACCTATAGGCCACTAGGTAAGATTTTAGTGGTATGTTCTGCTTATTATAGAAGATTATTAACATTAGAGTTACTTCAGCTTCAGAATCAATTAAGACCTCATGCTATAATGCTATATTCCACATTTACTTCAAAGGAGACCCTATCTGCACTCCCCTTAGGGATAAGTTGTCCATGTATAATTTGTTTTGCTCTGTCTTTTGTAACAATACAATCCCAGCATTACTGGCAGCAGACTATTTAGGAGCTTCCAGCATGGGGTCACCTTTAAAGCTTGTATTTTCTGTTACCTATACCATGAATATTTATTTCATATCAGTAATCATTTATCTCGGTAGCTTGAAGCAAAACAGCAAAACACTATTCACTTGTTATTGGGAGTACCCTTGTAATTTTGAGTAGGTTTACTGGATACCCCAAGCCTGGGAAAGGTGAAGATAGGAGGCAGTGATGATGCCTGGTTCCTGAAATTTTGGAACCCAGTGGACATGTGTCAGTTTCATTAAGTAACTTGCTTATAGTCATACACTGGAAAATTTGATGTGGAAGGAATCTCTGTACCCTTTACAGAAACATTCACTGTTGATAATGTTTGCATTTTGTTGCAGCCCAAAAAAACACGTGGGTCTTTACATATTCACTGCCAAATACATCCAAATAATATGCAGTATTTGTGTCAAAACAAGTGTAAAACCAAATTGATGTTATAGGCACAGTTAACCAACATTACTAACCTGACTTTAAATGGCCAGGATAAGAAATGTCTTGGGACAATAAATGTGAATAATCATACAATACAAATGTAGACTGGAACCAAGGTGAAAAACATTAATAACCCAAACAAAACTCAGTAAACAGCTCCAATTCCAAGAAACACTCCACAAAATGAATGGCACCAGCAACAACAGAAATGCTCATGTTTCTTATGTTTTTATTATTCGTACATTTAGCACTTTTGTCTTACTATAAGACTGTATCAGAATAAAAACATTCTTTTTTCCATTTAATTTATACCAACCATTGACACAACTAAAACAATAATTTGATAATACATTTACATAATTCCCTGCCTGAATACTATTCTGACTTCATTCATCTAGTTCAATAAAAAAAGTTTGCATTAAATCACATAATATTAAAAACACAGTTTAAAAGTCAATTTCACAAATTTTTTTCAGTTCACTATTGCTTTTTAAATCCTTTTCCTAAAGGTTTTTCTATTTATTTAAAATTCACAGGTTTCATCATAATTTGCTCACCCTCATTTTTAACACAGGATCTAATGAAAGTTGTCCCTTGAGCTCAGGGAGTATCCCTACATGATAATGCAGTTGCCCCAATAATTCACGGTACTCCAGAAAAGTTTTCATTGTCCACCTCTGGGATTTGGTTCAACTTGCCTTAACACCCAGAATAAAAAATCTACCATTTTTAAATTCCTTGAAATGCTTATAAAGTGCATTTCATTTAATGCATTTAGAAAACTCATAGGGCCGGATTCACAAAGGCTTGCACGGAGTCTTAGAGTAGAGTAAGACTCCATGCAGCCATCATGTCCGATGAGCGATCCAGGAACAGCCTGTAGGGGGCGTGTAAGAGAGCTCCTAAAACGGCTCTTACACGGACAGGGCTGGGATATGCAAATTACCTCAACTGCAGGCAAAAGGCATGCAAATGAGGTAGATTTGCGATTCAGGAAACCCGAACCTGTCCGAGTAAGAGCAGTGTTATTTGCAGAAATGTACTCAGTTGACAACTGAGTACCGTTCTGCAAATAGCAAACCGGAGCCGTGACAGCTCCAAATAAAGGTTGCATCCAGTGCAGGAAGCATGCCAATGGCCAAATATACGGCCATGTGAAATGTTTCCTGATGCAATATGAAAATAATAATGTTTTATTTATTTTCACCGATTTCCAATGTTTAAGCATAGCGCAGCGCCGCACAAACGGGCTGCACTCTAAAACCCAGAATACTAAAAATTAAAACCCACAAATGTGGATTTTATTGAAATTGTTAATGTACAATGCAAGGGAATGGCAGGCTGAAGACAACATGGCCACCGAGTAGAGGTTGCTAAGGGGGGAAGCTCAGTCTAAGACATGCAACCAAGCATTAGTAGGCAATCCTATGTAAATGAGCATTAGGATAGTGAATCGCAAGTTTACATAGCAAATGAGCACAGTCAGTGGAGTGTAGGAGTAGGATATGGGGAGTAACAGAGTAGAAGATAGGTGACATCAAGAGGGGGGTATGTATGAAAGAAGTGAAGCTCATTGGAGCAGAGTGGCATGTGTCAGCTGTCATTCACACATCATGGAAAGAGGTGTGTCAACAGGTAGGCTAGGGAAAGGGAAGAAATGGAAGGTGTATGCCGTGGATAACACCAAAGTTTTTTGCTGAGCAGGTATGCATGCATGTGCGCGCGTGTAAACCCGAGTAAAACAGAGTGCGCACGTGTAAGCGTGAGTGCACGCGTTTAAGCCGGAGTATGCATGTATAAGGCTGTTTAAAGAGTTGTAAGCACGTTTGCACTGGTGTGCACTCGTTTTAACCTGAATAAGCAAGTTTTAGTCTGTGTAAGCATGTGTGCACGCGTGTTAGCTACTGTGCCCGTGTTTGTGCTTGTGTGCGCGGTACCCCTCCCCTGAGGAAACAAAAAGGAAAAAGGAAGCACAACAAATAGTAGGAAGCTACCAGGGAGTACTAGCAGAGCTAGCAGGTGAAAACAATCAGAATAGGCAGTACACTAGCCCAGCCCAGCCTAGCACTTAAAACTCTGCAAAAAACAGTCCATTATGTTTCTCACAACAGACACTGCAGTAAGCTAATAGAAGTGAAAACTGAAAAAGCTTTACTGAGACAAAGAAATGTTAGTTGCTGCCATTGCTGTTATAAGGCAACATATGCAACATGCTGAGGGTGGTGACAATGGAAATGCTGCTGGCAACCCACAGTGAGGAGATGGAGAAGAGTGTACCGGCCTAGGGTAACCTACCAGGGACTACATGAGCTGGAGATAGTGGAGCGCTATATAGTGGACAGAGACCTCCTGCAGTAAATTGTTGAGCTGTGCAGGCCATGCCTCACACACAGAACCAACAGAGGGGAACCCATCCCAGTGGAAACCAAGGTATGTGTTGGCCTAAGAATATTAGCAACAGGTACCTTCCAGAGACCAACTGGTGATATGATAGGGATATCACAGGCATCAGCATCCAGGGTACTATACCAGTTTCTGGATGCCATGTCAGCACATGTCGGTGATCATGTATATTTCCCAAATTCCCGTGAGGTACTGGCCAGCAATATGTGTCTCTTCCAGCAAATAGCGGAATACCCTGAGGTAGTGGGTGCAACAGACTGCACGCACATATGCATCAAAGCACCAGCCGGTGAGCGGGGTAGGGTCTACTTCAACCGCAAGGGCTTCCCCTCCATCAACTGCCAGGTCATGAGTAATGCCCAGGGCATAATACTGAATGTGTGTGCAGGCTGCCCTGGAAGCTACCATGATTCCCATATCCGGCATCTGATGCAGCTGTACCAGACATTTGCCAATGGAGATATCCCATATGGTCACCTAGTGGGGGATGCTGGCTATGCACTGGAGCCGTGGCTGATGACACCCATCAGAAACGCACACACACCTGAACAGGAATGCCATAATGAGGCACATGCACAAACACATAATGCAATAGAGCGTGTGTTTGGGCTGCTGAAGTCATGGTTCCAATGCCTGGACACATCTGGTGGAGCCTTGCAGTACTCACCAACTACATGTACCCAAATTGTCATGGTATGTGCTATGCTACATAATATGATCCTGCAAAAACAGCTGCAGCAGGTCCAGCATAGGCCTGGCCCAAATTACCCCCCCACCAGTGCCAAGGCCATCACAGGCAGAGCATGACTTGGAGGAGGAACAACCTGAGCCTGCCCCAGTAGGCAGAAGGAGGTATGCCCAGTATGCTTTGGTGCTGGCAAAGAGGCAATGCATAGCACATACACTGGCTCAGTAGGAACTCTGGAAATGATACCTCTCTCCGACTTGCACATATAGTAAAAGGGATGCCTAAGTTGACACTACCTGCTTTCAAACATGTACAGGGAGTGTAGTATGTGCATCCGACCTAGGCAGCACCACCTAAGGCATGATTACCATGTGTTAAGCAATATAAAGTAGTGCTAAACAGCATTTACCACCATGTAGTATATGCAAACAAAATCGCACACACCAACTAGCACAACTGTGGTCAATGTTCAGTAATATTGGGCAACGTCCAGCAATGTTGGTGAATATTGAGCAATGTCGGACAAGCTTTGTCTAAGTAGGGCATAGCTGAAACATGCTGATATTTGCTTAACTGGCCCTTAAGCAGTCTGGTCTGCTCAGTATGAGAATATAAAGCAGTGATGGGCCTCGAACCCAGGATACTGTACACTATAGCCAAACTATTGAACCACTAAACCATGACACTATTGCAGTGGTCAGTCTGTATGAAGGAATGTTGATAAGTCTATGCAAAATATTTCATGGAAACCCTGCAGGCACAGCATAATCCCTGTCGAGTTATGACACAAAGGTGAGTCCTGCAGTGAGAACAGAACCTGACTTCCAACACACACAGTATAAATGTTAATATCAGTTATGTTCACACACATCAACAAATGTAGTGGACCTCAGATAGCAACATACTGAAAGGTCACACTGGGCATGCTCACACACTTGAATAAATGAGACAAATGTCAGGCAACAAAACACGGAATGGCAGAACTGGGCATGCTCACACACTAAGGCCATGTCTGAGTACAGCAGTGGGTCACACATATCTGGCAGTTGCATGTGTTAACCCAGGAACCTATCACTATACAGCAATCCACCCTGTGCACACAGTTATATGACAACAGACACATCTGTAATATGGTGGAACCCTGTCATAATCAAATATGTTCTGCAGATACCAAAGTTGTTCATAGAAACTGGTAAAGCAAAGATGATAAAGACCCGCAGACAGTATCAGCAATAAACATTGTGCATCTTGAACATTAGCATAGGTTCAGAGGTCGATACTAGGCTATCTGCCCTAGGGCATGTACAAGCCTAGTCAGAGCGTGTTTGGCATTCGCAACCCTGTCAGACTACTACACTGTGTGTGTGAATAGTAGGTCACACAATATAGCCCATGTATGTTTAGGCTAGTGTGTCTCTGTCTAGCAGGGACACAGAAGATATCCCAGGGGTAAACATACGATCACCCATACAGTCATCAAGATGTCCCCTGTAGGTGGTCAGTGGCTGGCTCTGCCTATGTGAAACTGGGATTACATTCTGGAGTGAGTGGAGCCTCTGGGATAAGAATCTGTCCCTCCACAATGTCCTATTAACATCCGTGCTGAGGTATATGTCCCTGGAGTGTGTAGCTCCAAGGGAGTCCAGATATCCTGAGGTGGAGCATGTCCAGTAATTCTGGGTTGGGTATATCTGTAAACAACAGGCACACATCATATCTGAGTAGGTGGTAAGCGACTGAGTAGAGCTGGAGTTACTTCATCTGAACTATGCAGGGCATCTGTGTGAGTCCCTAGATCTGCTTGGTGAGGAACTTCCGTGCTGAGGTATACGTCCCTGGAGTGTGTAGCTCCAAGGGATTCAGATATCCTGAGGTGGAGCATGTTCAGTAATTCTGGGTTGGGTATACCTGTAAACAACAGGCACACATCATATCTGAGTAGGTGGTAAGCGACTGAGTAGAGCTGGAGTTACTTCATCTGAACTATGCAGGGCATCTGTGTGAGTCCCTAGATCTGCTTGGTGAGGAACTTCCGTGGCCAGTACAGTTGCTGCAGGTGTCGGGTAAGGTACACCCCAAATGTGGCATTGTAACCAAGCATGGATGTGATGAGTATAGGGGCACAATGACCTCACTCGATCTAGATGTGAAACCATATGGGATAAGGTGGCCCACATAGAAGGTGTGTCCAACCACTTTGGCAATGTGAATGTCAAAAGCGACAGTATGAACAAATCATGTCCCCAAACTCCTAACAACTTCTACTGTATGTAATGGAGTACTACCTATGTGGTAATGTGTGGGCATGTTGTTATTCCCAAAGGGGGTGACTATGCAACTAATGGCATTTAGCTGCAGACCATGGCTCAGGCACCAGTCATCCATCTCTGTGAGACCCTGTTTGAGTATGCATGTGGCAGCTGGAGAGTTGATCATGGCACCCAGTTTTCAGTCAAGTGCAAACATGTTCAGCCATATTCCCCCTGTGGTAGCCTGTACGTCAGACAAATATATACTGAACAAGAGAGGTCCCAGGACCAAGCTGTGTGGGATGCCACGTGTAACTGATGTATAGTCAGACATGGCACCTGCAATTCTGATCATGTGGGTGCTATCCCTGATCCAGGTATCAATCCATCGTGTGAGATATGTGTCCATATCTACGCTGGTGAACCTATGCATAATGGTCCAGTGGGTTATTGTGTTGAAGGGTTTTGCAAGGTTCAAGTAGGCTGTGTGGACAGCCATCGCTATGTTGATGGACCTGTTAGCCATTTAAAGAATACAAACAGGTTCAAGAGGCAAGATCTGCCCACAACAACGCTGAAATGTGCAGGACACAGTTTCTGTAGGTTCCCGATGTCTATGTGTATGAGTCCCATGACAATACGCTCCATAGCTTTGCAGAACAGGCTACTTAGGCTTATAGGGCAATATTGTCTGTGGTCTATTGTGGCACCAACTCTGTGGAGCGGGACCAATGTCGCTGTATGCCATTCCTTGGGTACATATCCTGTGGTAACTCCGATATTGAACAGTGATGTAAAGTGAGAGTTGCATCTGTCATGATGCTCGTGTAAGATGCAGGCTGGGACACCGTCTGGTCACACTGATACTGTGATGTACGCTTTGGGGAGGGCAGCACTCACCTGTTACTGTGTGATGTCAGGGAGGTTATATTCTGTTGGGATGGATAGTTGCTCCGTAGGGGGGATGGGTGGGAGACATCTGCACTAAACCTGTTTGCCAGGATGTTGGCAATGCCAGTGGGTTCAGGGTAGGATTAGTCAGTATGCAGTAACTCACAGCATATCAGTGAATGTCCACCCAGATTCCTGACATAACTGAAGAAGGCCGTATGATAGTCCTACGTGTCTGTTGCAATTGTCTGGTAGAAGCAACCCTTAGAAAAGTTCATGAGTGATTGTAGCTGTCTGCTAGTACAGATCACAGATGCCTTCCCAGTCTGGGATTGTGCTATATCATGTAGTAGCTTTCTCCTGATGTTGTACAGCTTATTAATGGCTGGGGTCTACCAGACAGGTCCCCTGCCATTGGAGTAGTGAGTCCTGTTGTTATTTGGGATAGCACAATCCATGCAGTCCACTAGGTGCCCATAGAATGTGTATGTAAAGGATGCAGCAGTGTGAGCCGTATTTGCCACTGTCTCAGGGTCTCTGAAGGATACCACCTTGCTAAAGTGAAGTGAGACATTGGCTCATGAGAAGTTCACCAAGATTACCCAGGATGGGTGTGTGGAGGGTATATGTATGTCCAGTGAGATACATGTATGTTCTGACCTTACCAATGAGGGGTATATCGCTGGTGTGGAACATAGAGTCCCCATGTTGGTGATGATCAGGTCCAATATGTATTCCCCTTTGTGGCTGTGCTGACTGGGTGTGCCATAGCATATGAGTCTACAAATTGTATCGACTGTTGGGTGAGGGTGTCGGGGCTTGAGTAGTATCCCCAGTCAATAGTTGTGTATATGAAGTCACACAATATAATGGTGTTTGTGGAGACCTTCATATTCTCCATAGTTCCCACGAAAGCCGAGTGTGGTTCCTGAGTTTGGGAGTGTGTTCTGTAGCAGGCAACAAACTGAAAGGCAGTATTGCACAATGGTAGTTGTATATGTATGGTCTGTGATGCTTTGTGCAGTGCTACTAACCCGGAGGTGTGTGTATCTGTGATGTATATGGATACTCCCCCTAGTTGTGTTGTCTGTTCGAAGTCTTGTTGTCAGACAGCATGGTATGAAACATAACCTGGTAGTGCTGGTGTGCATAAGCGAGCCTGAACCAGGCGTCTGTCAGTGCACAGATATCGCTATCCTCCATATTGAGGAGAGTCCTGAGTGGCCGCAATATGAGGTTAACACAACTGTTGTTGAGCAGCATTCCCCTTAGTTTCATTTAACCTGTAATGTCTATGGAGGTGGGTTTGTCTTCTGAGCCCTGCTTAAAAAAGGCACTATGGTGGTAGCAAGAGCCTTAGCCAGCATTCCAAAGTCCAAGGGTGACAGGTGCAAGCTGTCCATAGTGAAGCTACGTGGCATGTTGAGCATGTCACCATAGGCTGACAGACACTGTATCCCCTATGAATTAAACAAATTTGTTAGGCAATTGTTAAATGTGATATGTGTGTCCGTATACTGTGACATCATAATTGGTGGGTGTAAGATGCTAGACAAGGTCAGGATCATACTGGCCTGGGCTACATGGTCAGAGTGTTCCTCCATGTAACATGTCATGTGGTCCAGGGAGTAACGTCTGAGGTTATATACACCAGCATGGACAATGATGGTGCCAGTCCTGTACTTGCCTTGGAGTGACCTGACTGCCTGTGTTATGCGGCAGATCCTGGCACCCAACAGACAGCCCAAAGTGACTATTCCCTTGTTAGGGCTGGTGAGTGGTACATCAGTGTGTCTGACAATAAGTGTCACTTATTACAAGTGTATTAGGTGTGCTGTTTAGCCCGAAGGGCAGTGACTGTGTGGCACACTGACATTGCGAACTATGTGATATGTGAGTATTGTAGTGGGGTAGCAGGTGTGTGTGTGTCTGCTTTGGAGGTCTCTGCTGCTTAGGTAGAGTACATTTACAGCATCCGAGTATGTCTATGTGTGATAATGTGGTTTGAGTGCTGTTGCTAGTGGATATGTGAGACTGATATGTGGTGGATGTGGTTACCTTCACCACCTGATAGACTGTGCCAGTCATGGGTCAAAAGAGTTCAGCACCCTGTATGTCTATATAGGTGCATCTCACACATATATCTGAGTTTGTCCGGAGGAGGAGAGGGTTGTCTGTGTACATGAGGCAGATGTGACATTGTGTCAATATCACAAAATCCACCAGCTGGACTGAAGAGTACACATGAAACCGACCCCTGGACATGCCAGGATATTATCATGACATACTCTGTAGCCTGATCACAAAGGATCAGTAGGGTGTTAAGCATGTTAAAGAGTATAACAGGGATTAGTGCTCATGTTCGTTGGTGTTTTCTAAAGAGTAGCTGAGAAGGAGTCCAGACTGAATCATGACACCTCCTTCAGCTATGTCATAAATAGCAATGTACACCCATATATGTCCTGAGTCAGGGTCAACTGTACCTGAGTGACAATGCCGACATCATGACAGACAAGCCCATATGTACATACCTATCTCCCACTGACAATAGTCCACATCATCATACCAGGAGATATCACATGTAGAATGGATAAGCAGCTACCCCCACTGCCAAAAGCATGGCAGACAGTGGAATACATTGATTCCCAATATGTGTCATGTACAAACTACAGAACAAACAGATCATGCACCTGAACAGTCAGCTGAGCCTCACCCCCTACACAGGATGTGAAACCGTTGAATGTGACACAGCAACATATGGCACTCCCCACAAGTGTTGGTGCACAACACACCATGGGAAGTCAAGTCCAGTACGCCTATGAAGTCTGATCTGCAAGGTCATGGAGTCCATCATGGTTGCAGTCATAAACAGAGCTATTGGAAGCTGACATACACACAACCCTACCAACCGTGGTATGTTCATGTGCGGATCATGGTTCCCAAACATGCTAGACTGCTGCAAGGCAGCCACCCAGGACATACATCAATGAACACATCTACACATGTGCCACATAGACTTTGAATAGCCCTTTATCAACATCCCAGACACATGTAGTATCCACAAAACCAACAAGCTGTGCATAAATATGTGTTGACATATGACGGAATGTCAATGTGTCCACAGATAGATCACACAAGGTAAGGATTCTGAGGTTTTGTTCAAGCTGTTGACACCTGCTGACCCACATGGACCATTCCTGGAATGGCATAAAACAAAGTGTACACACATCACCATGTCCAGTCTGGTGATGTCACCATCCTATAAATACAGCAGGAGAAGGGAAACCAGCCAGTAAAGCAAATAGCACGCCATGTTAATGCGTCTCTCTCTAGTATCATAACATAGGTAGGGGTTTGAATCATGCAAACAGTGTGTGTGTGTGGGGGTATGTGTATGTGTGCAGTTTCCTTTGAGAGGTGTTCCCTTTTTGGAGACTGGGAAAACTCACTAAAAGAGGTACATTCCTCTTTGAAAAGTCTGATGATGTCACCATCCTACAAATACCGCAGGAGAAGGGAAACCAACCAGTAAAGCAAATAGTGCGCCCTGTTAATGCATCTCTCTCTAGTATCATAACATAGTTAGGTAGGGGTTTGAATCCTGTAAACAGTGTGTTTGTGTATGTGTGCAGTTTCCTTTGAGAGGTGTTCCCTTTTTGGAGACTGGGAAACCTCACTAAAAGAGGTACATTCCTCTTTGGAAAGTCTGATGATGTCACCATCCTACAAATACAGCCGGAGAAGGAAAACCACCCAGTAAAGCAGATAGTGCGCTGTGTTAATGCATCGCTCTCTAGTATCATAACATAGCTAGGCAGGGGTTTGAATCCTGCAAATGCTGACTGTGTGTGTGTCACTGTTGGTCAATGTGATGTGGGTTTTGCTTTTACTATGGTATGACATAGTATGATTACAACAGTAAGTGCATTGCACACATCAGGTATCTGCGTGGCAAATATATATGTGTACATGTCCCCTCAATCAGTACATATGTTTGAAGCCTACATACTACATGAATACATTTGTTTCCATTGACAGGTTGTGCCGCTGCTTCTCAGATCGTAGGTCACATATGTATGTATGTGACAAGGCTGTCTGTCGTGTTCTGTGGCCAAGGTCATCTGTGGCACACACACCCATGACAATTACTTAAAAGTAGTGTGAGTGAGGGTATATGCCTGGGGGTATATGTCAGACATGGTCATACACAACAAAGACTGCCAAGAATGGACAGTCTTTATACGTGTATGACTGCCTTGTGGATATGCAATCAGGCCTCTAATGTCTTATGTGATACACCTTGGGACTCCACAATACCTATGGATATGTGGATACCAAGAGACACATGACATAACATGAGGCTGTATGTACACATTGGTACCCAACATACATGTTGAGGACTACCACCTGTGTGGTACTGACGGGATAGTATGCATAGTACATGAGGATGACTACACCATAGTCGGCTTACTGCTATACAGCATGTATCAGACAACAGGTATCTGTCTGTATAATACCCTTGTGTAGGATATGCGTCCCATTCAGGGAATGCATTGTAGGCCAATCCATGCATTTCCAGATTTGGATGGACACATCCCTTGTGTGTCTGCATGTACCTAAGGGGGCTATATGCCAAACAGGTGTGGTCACAGGAATGAGTGGCGGTCATTACCACTGGTTAGTGTTATAGTGTAGCACCAGAAGGATCCAATTGTTACTGGGTTCCCTACTACTGTGTGTCATTTGTCAGGACATCATTCAATGATTGCTTATAGTCATGCTGTTGAGGTTGTGTATACTACCAGTCCACAAATCATTGACAGATATTAACAGTATCACCCACAGCATAGTGTCAACCCATGTCATACACACGTCTACCCATGTTAGTACATAACTGTAGTAGAATGCATACTGGCCATTGAAAGATACTATGAGATGTTAACAATGTGTATGACAGGGTATGCCACATGACCCATGTGTCCACTATGCACATACATCCAGACAGTGCGCACCCACCATGTTCACAGATGTACACTTGCTAATCTGTACTGCACACATCACACACGTACTGTCCACTCACTAACGCGTACTGGCAACACATTACACTTCAGCAAAGTGGCACATGGGTGGACAATACATACTCAGACCAAACAGTGGTGTAAACAATGCTACATTGACAATCAGAGCTTTGATGCATAATGCTCAGATATACCTACAAGGATGTCGTTACACTTCCTTGTTGACAACTTGATATTATTGCTACACTGCTATAGTGTCACCCTGTGCATCAGCACCATGTTAGCCTGCCCCTCCATCAATGATGCAGATGACAAGAGGCGACACAGGTATCATCATATGCATAGGGCGTTTTGTTGTTTGCCAGAGCCTGACATTGACCCATCCAATCGACATGTCTGTGTGTGTGTGTGTGTGTGTGTGTGTGTGTGTGTGTGTGTGTGTGTGGGTGTATGTGTGAGCCCTAGTTGTTTCCCTAGCTGTTTGGTTAATGTGTGTGTGTCTGCATGCACACAGCTCCACCATGTGGCTGCCATATACGGTAGTTTGTGGGACAGCCACAGACTGTACCTGCTAGGCTGTATGGATCACTGTCTCTGGCCATGGACACAGTACCTGTGCCTCACAGGGGTGCTACGGACAGTATCGGGTACCAACCCTGACTGGGTACTGTGATCAGAGGCAGAGGTATGATGACTGGACCCATGTCCCTGCTGGGACTGGCCAGAGCCACGTGCACGTGGTCTACTGGGACGGTCAATGGACAGGCCAGCCCCAGCATTGCTGGGGCTGGTACTGCCACTACGGGAGCGGCTGTGAACTGTGGGCCGTCAGCGACCACTGCCAGCTGTTGCTGTTGCTGGCATGCGTCCGCGTTGATGTCGCAACTGTCCCGCACGGTCCTGGCTCATGGAAGACATGTTGTGGAGGGCATCTAATGTCTCCTCCCAACATCTATCAATGACCTCAGTGTAAGTCCGGATGGTACCGGCAAAGTCACAGATGCTGTCATTGATAGCAGTGTAATGTGCCCTCTGCAACCTAAGTCCCTGCCTGGTGTACCATTCCATACGTGCCTGAGCCTGCATTACAGCCCAGAACATACTGGTCGTCATAAGACCTGTGAGAGCACACCTGCCAGGGGCAATATGACCAGTGGTGCTCCCCCAAGAATCCCTGGACCTCCACCTATGTGGTACCGTTTCGGGTCTATGGCTATGGCTGCTGTGAGGGGATGCAAGTGCCATGGGTACCACACTCTCCTGGTCAATGCCAACTGTATGCTGTCCCTCGCCTATGGCCATTGGTGGTGAGGGATATATTGACAGTATGAATGTGCGCATAGATGGGGTTGAACGCTATGTACTGTCGATTGGAGGACCAATGACAGACCCTGTCAAATCTTCCTTTGCCAAAATATGTGTGTCATCATCACCACTATTCATGGCAGTGGCTTCAGGTTGCCTGCTGCTTTTGCTAACCCCCTAACTCAGCACCTGTGAGAGGAAGACAGGAAACGCACTTTACATTCTGCACATGCACACATGCACACATGCACACATGAACACATGCACACATGCACACATGCACACATGAACACTAATACACACCTCACTACAGCACATACACACACATACCAGCAATTCAACACATACCCTATAGTGGGTGAAGGTGGGTGTCAGTATCACAAGGTAGACAGTCACCACACACGTGTCAGCATGCAGAATATGTGTTGCACAAGACCATGCAGTGCAAGTGTAGATGCCCCTATTAAATGGCAGTATACATGGCTTTGATGCAACTGTGTAGTTGTTCAGTGATTGGCTACACCCTGGAACACAATGTGTACATGGACACAACATTGCTGTGCAGGTATTATCAGCTCTGCAATGCCCTGTGCACCATCACTCACAAGTATACATGCCATGGCTGCATGTGTTATCTGTGTGACACATAGATATCCATGTCTGAGTGCAGTGTCTGTGTCCATAGCAGATAATAGTGGGCACGGGTGTAGCACATGCATGCTATGTACACACATGGGATGTGCTGTGCATGTTGACATGAAGGAATCCCAATGCTCGGCATGGCCAGTGTACAGTGGTTATGGTGAGTGTGGGACATATTCCAGATATGTGGGTGCCAGACATGGCATGCTACATGACTGCAACATTAAACACCACACATACCCAATGTGTGTCAAGTGACTAGCATTCCAGGACATATATGTGACACTTTGTGTGGATGGTGACTGCTATGCATATTGTGTATACTGGCATATGTAAGCACACAGACAACATGCTATGCATGTTGTGTATAGGTGCATATGTTTGCACACACACAACACTGAGGTGCAAAGCAATGACTGCTATGAGTAGTACTGTGGTCACTGTAACTGGATGGGGTGTAGTACCCTGTGCCATCATCAACATGCATCTTGTGGTCACTCACAGCTACTAATGTGTGCAAGACCACCGCCTAGCATGCTGTACCTGTACTGCAGTGCCATGGCTACATTCACAATTACACAGCTACCTTGTACATGGGTGTGTGAGGTACCCAATAGGGAGCATTGCCTAACATGACTGTGTTATGTGTTGCAGAGTGTTTCACAGCCCCAAGATAGGCCTCTACCTCTGAGGTATATCATGTGTGTGTGTGCATGACATGTGGGATACTGAAGTGTGACCTTACAGCGGGTGTGTGGTAATGCCAAATGTAGCATGTTTTCGTGTACTGCGCATGATAAATGTGTTCTGTTGTGTACAGCTGTAGCAACTATGCATATCCAATGTGCAGTACAGTGTTGCCACAATTGTGTCTTCTGCACTGTGCATTGCATGTGATTGAGGCAGCTACTGACTTTACTGAGATGATTGATGTCTCACAGCAAACATGCATAGCATGCACTATGCGTAGGTGTGTTACGTGTACATGACCTACACCTCACCTATGACACGCACATTTCATTACCAATATTAAAGTGTTAACACACTCACCAGCATGTATTGTCTGCCCTGCTGTCACACCAGAGGGACCTAGATGAATATGACACAGTTTGTCAGTGGCCACAACTGTGGCATTGCTACTGTGAGTGTGCTAAACGACAGTGGAACAACAGTCAACAGTCACAGGTGTATGGATACTATTCCAAATATCAGTATTGCACACATTAGGCAGCCCAACTGCTAAACACACAGTACACATCTCACATATGCATATTCTAACAATACAGGTAACGGTAGTCTACAGCTAGGGCATATTACCTGCACGCTCCATGTCATTCTGCTGGGTGGCTCCGGCCTCCATGATGACACATGTGTGATGCTGTTGCTGCTGTAGGCCAGAAGCCACCATGCTTAGGAGCAGCTCCTCCACTCTGGTGAGGGGGGGATGTATTGGCCGCCACACCACCTGTGGCAAGCTGTTGCTTATGGATATCAGACGGACGCCACCGGACATGTCTAATTAAATCACTGCAGTGATGGTGTACCTGCTCATATGTCTGGTTATGCACGCCTATGTCATTTACCTGGTGAACAAGGTCTAGCCACAGTGCAGTATGGTCATGCTGGTGCTGGCAGGCGCTGGAAAAAAGCAGGTTGTAGTCCTACACCAGGCTGTTCAGAATTTTCTGCTCATCCGCAGCTGAATACGATGGGTTATGTTGATGAGCTATAACCCTGGAAGACAATTAAATGATATGTGTGAGCATGTCATGTGGCACACTTAACATTATGAAGTACAGATATCACTTAACTACCATATATAGCATCTATCTGTCTATCAGAGGATACACACATTTAATGCCACATATCAGTGCTCAGCCCACAACTGCCTGACAGTGCCTGCAACACTCATATAACATACCAGTATGTATACACCAGTAATCAGCACACTGTTTGGGATACAATGCACAACCTCGCCCCGGGGGTATATATCAAGCTAATGCATGAAGAAATATGTCATCCAAGCAATGAATGTCATGCACATTTACAGTATTACCGGTAAACCACCCTAGTTTTTGATGCCATACCCCTACCTAACATATGTGCACGGTTGTTAATATAGCTGGCATACTGCTGTAACAGAGTATACATGTTGCTAGGTACATACACAAACCCTGTAACACACATGTTATTGCGGGCATGGTACAGGCATCATTAAACACACATTGGAAATACATACAAACCACAGATGTATGCCGACACAGATGAGCATTACCTGTGTACCTTATAGTACTGTGTGCCCCTACTTACAGATACCTATGCCTGTGGTATGTAATCTGTGCAGACTACAGGAAACACACAAGACAGTGTTTTCAGGAACTGTGAGCATACACTATACTGTGCTGTTTAGGCCTGCAGCTTCAGGTAGTACAACAGTCCATATGTGAGCTGGATTCACCAGCAGTACCACTTACTGAGCATACATGTATTGCTTCAGCCTACATTGGGACACCACAGTCGTACACAAGGAACTACGTCACAACATATGCCATCCTACGATGTCTGCATCCCAATAACTGACACATCTTTCTCCAGCCTCACACCTAGGACACAAACTACCATGACAGACACAACCTCACACTAAGCTATCACACCTTTACAAACCTTGCACACAGTCACTGTCACACTCATTCCACCTCACATAGCAGGTATTGCACTGAGTACATGTGTGTGTGCATTGTGTCATAGGTAGGTAATACGCTATTGGCCATAGGGCCCTAGAGCAGCCTAGCCATATGCTACCCTGTCCTTTGACACACATGTAATGTGATTTCACTTGCTCCTGTCAACCGGATACACAGAGCTGACTACCAGGGCATATTACCTATTTCCAAAATAATCATCAGGGGTATGTATGACATCTGCTAATGAGGAGCCTTGTTTGTTCATGCTGAGTGGTTTAGTCCAGAGTATGGCATATTTGTGGATAGGAACCTGCACCTCCAGCATGTGCTGTTTAATGAGGTGACAAGGATTAGGGCCCTAGGTCATGGTGCTCAGAGGGATTGTGAGGTGTTGTCATGGTGGTTGGCCAACTGCTATGGGTGTGACATACCTCTGTATGTCCGGCAGTGGTAATCTCTGGGTGGGTGGTATGCAACGCACTCTAGCTGTGGTTTGTGAGTCAGTCTGCATAGGGCATATGTTTGAGGGCAGTATTACTCTTTGCTAGGTATGTCTGTGGCCTTTCCACTTGCTGTAGTTGTCATGTGAGGCACATACCACATGGGGCATTGTGATGAGTAGAGGGGAACACCGACCTATATTTCCCTAGATGACACACATTTTGTGATGACACATACCACGTAGACAGATTACATTACTACTGTTGTCACTGTGATTATCAAAGGGGACCCTACTGTCCACCTGTGTCCCGTGTACCCTTCTGACACCATCAGTATTAGGCAGGCTACCACCTATGTGGCAGTTACTGCGTAAGGTGTTTTGGAATGGGGTATGGCACTGCGGTATCAACACCGGTGTTCAGTCCATGCAGGCACCTGTTGCAGTACATATGACCCCGTGTCTCCCTCACTGTCTCTCTTAGATATATATATATATATATATATATATATATATATATACACACACATACATACATATATCCATATCTATCCATATCTATCCGTATCTATTCATATCTATCCATATCTATACATATCTATTCATGTCTGTACATATCCATACATATCCATACATACCTATATATATCTATATATATCTACGGATATCCATATATATATATATATATATATATATATATAGAGAGAGAGAGAGAGAGAGATAGATATATATATATATATATATATATATATCCATATATATCCATATATATCTATATTTATCCATATATATCCATATATATCTAATTATATCCATATATAGATCTATATATCTATACACACATATATATGTATATATACATGTATATATACACATACATGTAAACATCCATTGCTGTACATACAGCTGCACATATAGGCACATATACTGCCCACCTTTCATGTTAGGGATGTCAATTATGCAACAGTTGTGAGACATACGGTTATGTAATACTATTGCACAATGTTGTAGAGAATGCATTCTGCTGTCCTCAAGCCATATAGCTGTTGCAGGCCTCACTGCCTGTAGCTCAGTCCCACAGCATTTAACACCACATGACATATACTGGCACTGCTTGCTTTCTGCAATGCCACACACTACAACCTACATACATATGTGCACATAGCAGCCTTCAACAACATACTTATGTCCAGCCTTCACTAACAGTTGCAGTATGTCCCTTGCCCTATGCAAATGTGCATGTACATAGAGATATGGACTGCTGCCACATATGGATGGTTCACAGTATGTAGAGTACCCTTCAGACACATCTTTCGGATGTCACCAAATACATATCTGTTACATACCTTACCTTTGTAGTCCTCATCTCCGTCTGTTGTAGGTGTTTTTTTTTTATTGTTTATTTATTTTTTTTTTTTTGGTTTTGCTTCCTCTGTGTGTTGCTGTTTGTTTTCAGCATCTGTCTCCTTCTGCCTGTTAGTGTCTGTCTGTCTCTGTCTGTCTCTCTCACTCATGCTTTCTCTCTCTCTCCCAGTTGTTGCAATGATATTATTGCATGTGTGGACAGCAGATACAGGCTGCTTTTCTAGGTATCTGCACATGTGCATGTGATGGCCTCTGCACCAATTGGTGCCCACCATTTAGTAATTGCATGCAGCCTGCTGTGTGGTAATTGCAGTTCTCACTGTGATTTCAGGACACTGCTATAAAATGATAGGTTAGGTAGGCATAGCCCTTTCAGATTTGCAAGGTGGGGACCATGCTTGTTTGCTGTGGACACTGTTGTCTCAGTCAGAAGGTTGGTATATGTCTCATATCTGAAGCTGGGTTGTAGCCAGTGAAATGCATGTTGTACTGAAACCTGACTGTTGCTTCTTCCAGTACACTCTTCTCAGCGTATAGGTTTACTCACACCTCCTAATACTAACACAGGATACATGGGAGTATGTACTTTCTTTTTTAATTAGAGAATTAACTGGCATACAACAGTAGTTATTGCAATGTATTCCTATGGCTGTCCTATTTTCCCTTTACATTCACTCATTGTAATGCATGTTATATTTCTTTCAACACCAAGTAATTGTATATCTGCTGTGGTGTAGTGGTACTTCATGCAGAATGGTGAGTCCAAGGTCCCGGGTTCAAGACTGACAAGGTTTTTTATTTTGCTGCTGAGCAGTACAAGGGCCTTGTCATACAGAGTGACTAAGGCACTTTTAAGCAGTTGTAAGCGGGTTTGCGCGGGTTTGTGCGACGCTTAGCAATGCTAAGGTAAGCTAAGCTTATTTTATGTTAGCAATACTAAGCCAAGCTTGGCTTAGCTTATCATATCTTAGCAATGCTAAGCTAAGCGCACACATGCGCACACTGGTGCAAACCCACTTACTACTGTTTACAAGTGCAAACTTCCGCTAACCCCTGCGCTCATTTCTTTGACAGAAAAGTAAATGGGGAGATAGGAATGTGGTGATAAAGGGTGCACAAAGAGGGGAAGACAGTAGGAAAACCAGCGCGGGATGTACAGGATGGGTGTGGAGAGGGTCCATAGCTGCCCATTTCTTTACCAGCAACAGCTGTGCATATGCAATACATTAGGAGGGATATTTGAAACCTTCCACCCCTGAGAGAGGGGTGAGGACAACTAAGTGTGTTATACTACCAATTATGAATATCAGACACATGCACTGTTTGTGAAATGCTACACTCTCATTAGTACGTTACTCACTTCTGAACAGTTTGTGGTTTGTTTGTGTTGAGATTAGCACAGTCTGCTCAGGACAACTGGACATATTTCACTACTGTGTATGCCTATCTACACCCTTGGTTGTGCCTGACTACACGGGTATATAGTACCTTTGGGTAGGGGTGCAGAAGTGCAGAGTGCATTATTTATTATTGTGTGATGTTTATCTTACTGAACATGTAGAGTTGCTGTGTACCTGTAAGTCTATAAAGGCTAGTAGTCTGTCTGAGTAGCTCCCACCTGAGGACATATCCAGATGGTAGACAGAGGTCAGCCTAGTATTCTTTGACTGTGCACCACAGCAGTCTTTTCAGCACCTGAACAATGGCATTATCACAGGTGGTTGCTAGCAGTACGTGGCTACATCCTTTGATATGGTGTCATTCAAAGGGGATCCAATGCCTGTCAGCCTGGGATGACATGCTCGACAAGCCATGATGCTTCACTAGGGAAGGCTTGCACCTGTCACCCCTGGGCTTTCGGATATTGGCAAAGGCTCTTGCTACCCCCATAGTGCCTTTTTTAGGCAAGGCTCAAAAGACAAACCCACCTCCATAGGTATCACAAGGGATAAGAAACTAAGAGTAATGCTACTCAATGCCAGAAGTCTAAACCTCAAGATTCATGCACTCGAAACTCTCCTTACCATGGAGAACATCAATATCTGTGCAGTAACAGAAACCTGTTTCAAGGCTCCTGACAGCACCCCAGCACTACCAGGTTATACCTCATACCATGCTTTTTGGCCCCAAAACTTGGACCAAATCACAAAAGGAGGGGGAGTATCAATATTCGTCAAAGATACCCACACCTCCAGGTTGGTGGCACAGCACGAAGCATCAGAGACTATCCATGTGCAACTAACAGTGGGTAAAACTGCCTTCAGTTTATAGCCTGCTACAGACCACCCTCCCAAACCCAGGAACCCTACTCGGCCTTCCTGAGAACACTGGAAAATATGAAGGTCTCTCCAAACACCATTATATTGGGTGACTTCAACTACCCAAACATAGACTGGGAGTATTACTTTAGCTCCAACACCCTAGCCCAAAAGTTCCTAGAATTTATAAACTCAAATGCTATGGAACAACTTGTTACCACTCCCACAAGAGGGGAAAACATACTGGACCTGATCATCAACAACATGGGGACTCTATGCTCCAGGCCAGAAGTGTATCCCTCACTGGTAAGATCAGACCATAAACTAATCTCACTGGATATTCACATCCCTACTCCGCCCCCTGCCCTGAAAACCACAGTGAAAAACTTCTCTAAAGCAAATTTCACACTCCTCAAAACCGAGGTGGAATCCTTCAAAGCCCCCGGGCCTGTGGAAAATACAGCCCAGACCGCAGAATCCTTTATAAATGCATTCTATGAACACCTTTAGGAATGCGTGGATCATGCAATCCCAAATAAAACCAAGACCCAATCCTCCAAAGGCAAACGTCCTGTCTGGTGGACCCCAGCCATAAACAAACTATACAATAGAAGGAGGAAGCTACTAAATGATAGAGCAAAATCCCAAAAAGGGAAGGCATTTCTGATCAGTATTAGCAAAAAACTACGGGCACTCATAAAATCATCTAAGGCCAGCTTCGAGAGAAAAATTGCACAGGACACTAAGGATAATCACAAGGCTTTCTTTAGTTATGTTAGGAACCTGGGTGGGAATTCCTAGATATGCTCAGATTTAGTCCAAAAAGACAAAAAATACACCGAACCCACAGACATTGCCAACATCCTAGCTGACAGGTTCAGCTCAAACTTCTCCCACCCTCCCCACCAAAAGGGCAAATATCTATCCCAGCAGAGTGCTGCCCCCCTGACATCTCAGATGCTCAGTTAAGAACTGCCCTCTCCAAAGCAAAAAACACAGCATCAATGGGACCGGACGGTGTCCCGGGCTGTGTCCTACATGAACTCCAAGAAGAGCTAAACCCAAACATAAAACTACTGTTCAATCTCAGCCTTACTACAGGATATGTACCCAAAGAGTGGCATACAGCAACAGTGGTCACTCTCCACAAAGGTGGTGCCTCAGTGCATCCTGGAAACTATCACCCCATAAGCCTGACTAGCTTGGTCTACAAAGCTATGGAAAGGATCATCATGGACCTCATAAATAAAGATATTGGGGACCTACAGACACTGGATCCTACCCAGTTTGGCTTTGTTAATGGAAGATCCTGCCTCTTAAACCTGGTTGATTTCTTTGAAACAGTCACCAAGGCCATTGACGAGGGGAAGGTGGTCCACACAGCCTACCTGGACCTCACAAAAGCCTTTGATACAATAACCCACTCGGGCATTATAGATAAGCTCACCAGCTTAAATATAAACCCCTATGTCACTAGATGGGTTGCAAACTGGCTCAAGGACAGAACCCACATGGTTAGAATTGCTGGAGCCATGTCAGACTCCAAACCAGTTACAAGTGGTGTCCCACAACGCTCAGTCCTGTGACCTCTCTTGTTCGGTATATATTTCTTGGAGGTACAGGCCAACACAGAAGGACTGTGGCTGACCAAGTTTGCAGATGACTGCAAACTGGGTGGCATAATCGACTCTCCAGTCGACAGAAGCATCCTCCAAAAGGGCCTCATAGAAACAGACAACTGGTGCCAGAGCCATGGCCTCAAGCTAAACGCCAAAAAGGGTATAGTCATCCCCTTTGGCAAAAACAAAGTGCCCACAAATTACTACATAGGTGGTAATCCATTAAGTACAGAAGAAGTAATTAGGGACCTGGGGACCCAAGTTGATAGCAATCTCTCATTTGACAACCACGTGGCCAAAGCGGTTAGAAAAACATTTTATATAGCCCACCTAATCATGAAGGGATTCACATCTAGATCAGGGGAGGTCATCGTGCCTCTTTACTCATCCCTCATCAGGCCCATAATTGAGTACAATGCCCTTTTGGGATGTACCTTACCAGACACCTGCAGCAACTGGAAAGACCCCAAAAGTACCTCACCAAGAGGATCAAAGGGTTCAAACAGATGCCATATGCTGCCCGGTTAAAGAAACTCCAGCTCTACTCAGTGGCATACCGCCTGCTCAGAGGCGATCTGTGCCTGACGTATAAAGCCATGTCCAACCTGGAATTAATGGACATGCTGCACCTCAGAAAATCCAAATCCCATTGAGCTACGCACTCGAGAGACTTGAACCTCAGCACTGAAATAAATAGGACATGCTGGAGGGACAGATTCATAACCCAGAGGCTCCCTTCATTCTGGAATAAAATCCCAGTCCAGGTTAGGCAGAGTCCCTCATTGACACTCTTCAAGAGGAATCTTGATGAGTGGATGGGAGATCGTAGGTTTACCCCGGGTATCACTTCTGTGTCACCGTTAGACAGAGGCACAGTATACTAACCTCGAAAAAGGGCATAACAAAATTAATTTAAAATAGGTGGCGAAAGCCAAACACACTATGCCTAGGCTTATAAATGCCCTAGGGCAGATAGCCTAGTATGAACCTATGAACCTATGATATTTCTGTGTTGTACTTCTACAGAAGGGCATGCTTGTGGGATTCTTTCTACAGCTATTTGCAGAGTGTGTAACAGCAGAGAAGCTGATATGCCTGTGTGTTTCTGACTCTTCCAGGCCTCAGATACTCTCACGTATATATATGAACAGCCTTAGGGAAAGGTACATATAACTGGGATACACCTGTGATATATTTCAGACATCTTTCAGTTCAGACTTTGGGGGATTCAGAGCATATGTATTACTACACCTTTTCTGATGTGCAAGCAATGTCTACTCTCACTTATTGACATTTGTCATTAAGTGAGATTCCCCACCTTTTTGCCTACTGTTAGTACATTTCACAGGGAGTCAGAGGGGCACAGCTAACATTTGTTTACAAATCAGGGTCATCACTGTAGAGCAATCACTGTTGGGAGGTCTGGCCTGTGACCTATGCAAATATGCCAGTGTTTATCCTGCTCTGAATCTGTGTGGGGTTTGTAAGGTGCTACTGTAACATTATTCCCTACTAGCATGGCTGATTCTCTTTTCACAGTCATGTCATGCAATTCCACAACACCTGCTCGTTAAGGCCCACAGAACAAGATTTGTGTTATGCCATTCCTATTTTCCCTATACATTCACTCATAGTAATGCATGATATATTGCTTTCAGCACTAAGTTATTGTCTATCTGCTGTGGTGTAGTGGTACTTCATGCAGACTGGTGAGTCCAAGGTCCTGGGTTCGAGACTGACAAGGGTATTTTATTTTGCTGCTGAGCAGTACAAGGGCCTTGTCATACAGAGTGACTAAGGCACTTTTAAGCAGTTGTAAGCGGGGTTATGTGGGTTTGCGCAATGCTTAGCAATGCTAAGCTAAGCACACACAAGCTCACACTCGCGTACCCCTGCTAACTACTCCTTAAAAGTGCTTACTCCCGCTAACCCCTGCGCTAATTTCTTTTAAAGAAAAGAAAATGGGGAGATAGGAAAGTGGTTAAAAAGGGGGCACAAAGAGGGAAAGACAGTAGGGAAACCAGCTCGGGATGTGCAGGATGGGTGTAGGGAAGGTCCATAGCTGCCCATTTCTTTACCAGCAACAGCTGCGCATATGTTTGAAATTTGGTGTGAAATTTGAAACCTTCCACCCCTGAGAGAGGGGTGAGGGCAACAAAATATGTTGTACTGCCAATTAGAATTATTGATTTACATATCCAGTGGACATGTGTGCGAATTGGGCAGCTATGTATGGGGCGTAATTTTTTTGTGGGAACAGATTGCCCTTTTTTTTATTTTTTTTTTCAGGTGAGAGTAGAATGTGAGGTAGAGGAAGTAGGTATATTTGGGGAGGTAGGTTGGGGAGGTAAACAGACAAGACAAACAAGATGCATACAGGGGCGGAGTTTGACACATGGGGTGGGTGAACACAATTGACGGGGAAGGATGTTTGGAAATCGCAAGCCCATGAGCCCACAGATGGTAACAGTGGAACTGAGATCCCCATCCATGGGCAGACACCACTGCACCTTCACAGCCCCGAGGGTGGCTGTGCTGAGGGCTGTGTAGGATGGGCAGGCTCACCCGAGAGACGCGCCACTGTCGCCTCGAGCTGGCATAGGGGATCAGCGACTTAATGCTGGATCTCTCTATGCACCACAGCCCGGACCCTAGCAAGGGTGACAGGTGGCCCTCCTCTGCCCACACTTGCATGGGGGGGGACGAGCCCCATCCCCTGCAGTTCATCCACCCAAAGGTGGCACAGGACCAACAGAGGAGGGGAGCCCGGGCTGGGCACCAGAGCCGCTGGTGCCAAGTGCACTCACCAACTGAGGAGGAACAGGTGGGTCCGCTGGGGCCAGCCTTCCCATACGTTCTGTGATTAGGTGTGTTTAATTACAACATAAACAACAGCATTCCAGATTAGTTGTAACAGCATGCAGTAATATTCCCATTAACTCAACACACCAAGGTTCCAACCGTTGAACAGCAAGCATAACACATGCATATATTGAATGACAGTGAATATTCCAACAGCATGCAGGGATGTTTGGTAGCAACAGGCCACCATGAACGTGGTGTTTGAACAGGGCACATGCATCAACATCAATGCAAATATTTATAAAACAATAGGACATATGTCCCAACAAATATTTAAGGTTACACATACCCACTGAGGTGTGGAATTGCATGGTTTATACACATACGGTAGGGTGTAGAAAAAAACCTCGGTTAACATCTTATAATGATCTTTTAGTCTACACTACATTCCCAGTGCTGCAAGTGTGTATCCCCTACCTGTATTATTACACTTGCCACCATACATTAGGTTGTGTCATGGGTTTGGCTAGTTCAATATATGCCTGACCTATATCTGACATACTAACTGCCCAGGATGCAGATGTTACTGCTACATATTTCTTGTTTGCATTTATATTTCTTTATCTACATATCTGGGATGTTTTCACATGACATTTTCACTTCGATTTGTACAGAACCCGGCATTTCTTGACACACACTCACATTTCTGGTGAATAATTGCATGCTACACGTGTGGCAGGTTTACTTATTCGTGCCAGCCAGTAACTGACTATTGTGGACTGTATATATGTTTCACAGCTACTAGCACTTCCATCACCCACTTTATATGAGACTGCATAACTCTGGGTTGGCAGCACATTTTCAAACAGTACTGTTTGTATAATGCAAAGGTACAACAAAATTTCAGACTCTGTGACACAGACACACTTTGGGTTTTAGACCTTTATTAATGACATTGCACACTTTTCCACAGGCTCACTTCTTTATTTGTTTTAATGGTGTTTATGGCAGACATGTTCAAGACATATTATATCTTTATTAATAGGTTAGAACAATCTTTTTTCAGGCTCACTCACTTATGTTATATGACAGTGCCTGCAGAGATAGTATTCCAGACATATGTTACCTTTCTTAATGGGTTACTACACTCTTTTTCTGCCTTTCTGACATTTTTATCTGACAGTATATGCAGAGGACGTATTCAGGCAATTCTATGGCTGTTTTATTGGATTACAACACTTTCTTTCATGCTCTCTCCCATATTTTATATAATAATACATTCAGAATAATCACTAACCTGCCTGGTGGCGCAGCCTTAGCAGCCTATCAGCATAGGCTTGCTGATTCATAGCACAGTCACCTGCAGCTGTAAAGTAAATGAAGGGATATTGAGACATACCTATCCATTATACATACTCCATTATCAATTCTTACATACTGCATTCCATGGCTACATACTCAGTTGTGGGGCATTCTACATCTCACAGGCCTCCTGTATCCACTGGTTCAGGCGGTCCTGCTTTCGTCTCCTCAGGTCTGCATGGTGGTGACAGACCTGCTCACCAGTCCGAGGAACGCCTGTGGCACTGGTGAGGTCACGAGCTAACCGGTTCCAAGCCTCTGCCTTGTACTCCGTTCCTTGGAACTGGCCCTGCAGGAGTCTTGACTCGTGACGATGGACAAGGAGCCAAACCATGTATTTGGACTCCTTGATGCCCCAACGTTGCGCTTGGAAGCGTAAACCCTCTCCTGCACCTGCCATTCTGACTGCAAATGTGAGCTACAATCAGTTATGGTGAGTATTCCCACCTATGTGGCTTAAATATGCCGCATTTCCTGCACTTTTTTGTGATTGGCCATTTTGTAAAATTCTTGGCTGACTGCAGCCCTGCTTAGTAATGGTTAAACTACAATTCGTAAGTATATGAATGTTAATAGTGGCTGCTTCCCCTATGTTGTCATGGCTTAGTGGTTCTGTACTTTGATTATGATGCACTGGGTCCTGGGTTCGACCCTTGTCATTCTTTTATTTTAATACTGTCTAGACAGGCTAGGGGGTGTGGCTGCATTTAAGCAACTTAGCTCTATGTTGCTCCACAGTGCCTTATGGTGCCCTGGTTGGCATGGCGCGCACGTCCGCGCAAACACATTGCACTGGGTAAAATGCTTTTAACCTTTGGGCAACTCTATTGCGCTGAGTAAAGCACTATTAAACTATAGGCAACTCTCTTTAGCTGAGTAAAGCACTATTAAACTATGGGCAACTCTGTTTAGCTGGGTAATGTGCTATTAAACTATGGGCAACTCTGTTTAGCTGTGTAAAGTGCTATTAAACTATGGGCACCTGTGTTTAGCTGTGTAAAGCATTGCTTAACAGCAGGTTATTATATAGCTGGGTCCTTTAAAAATATTTAGTTTGTTCACTGATACATTGGCCATGTCACTGCTTTTAATAAAATTTTAATCATATATGTCTGGTATTATTTCAAATACTGATTTAAAACATAAATAAGAAGGGGAGTGGTGGGACTCGAACCATGAATGCCTTCTCTTTGTGCATACGCTCTACCATTATGCTATTACAATTTGGTATGATTTGCATAAACATTCTTTCTTATGCTCTTTCATGTCAGAATTGCTAACTCTAGCTAAGCAATGGGCACACCCACACACATGCGCGCAAATATGGACAGCTATATCGTGGATTTAAAAAAAATATATATAATTATTTACTTTATATAAGTGTGATGGGGGGTTACAGTGTCAGGGAGTGTGGTGTTGGGTGCAAGTACATTTGAGCGAACTCGCTCTTGTGTGTTGACATTATGCTTTTTAAAACCTTGCAGGGGCGTGCACATTTAGACTGCTCAGCAGTCAGACACACCCCCTGCCTTTCTACTCAGTCCGTGTAAGAGTTACGGTTGAGTCAGCATGCCCTCATGAATATTCATGGCACACTGATGTCAAACCGTTCAACTGCAGCCTCCGAGTAAGACTTATTAAGTCTTACACGGAGGATTAGTGAATCCAGGGGATAGTGTTGTTTAAAGACCTTAGTTGTTAACTTTCTCTCTGTCTTCCCCACATAATAAGCAAAACAAACTTGACAAAAGTCTAAGTAGACCTCCCCTTTGGATGCATAATTAAAATAACTTTTAGCTGTTATTGGGTTCTGTATTGTGGTTAACTAAAGCTCTTGACTGTGAGCCATATTTTACATTGATTACACATCTCACACTTATAAGTCCCCAATTTCCTAGGTGTTTTTTTACCACTCAGTCTCTTAGAACCTCCTTCAAGTAAGTTTTTTATATCTGGTCCTCTTTTGTACCCATAAAGAAGTGGTTTAGAGAAGACATCAGGTCTATTGTGCATTGTAGTGAAAATATGCCAATATTTCTGTATAATTTTTTGAATTTCTTTTGTGTCAGAGCCATACTTAAGCATAAGGGACCTTGTATAATTAGCATCTCATTCCACTTTAATATGGCTCTCATCATTAAATGGTTGTTGTTCCTAGGTTGTAGGACTATCATAACTCTGAGCCCCCCTCTATATTTGGTTTGTTAATGGAAAGAAGTAAGGGGACATATTTCATACCTCACCGTTTTAGAATTTCATCCTTTACACTATTCACCAAGGGTTCTGGGTAACCGTTGGGACACATAAACAAGTTCTGTTCTAGATCTTCTGTATGTCATACAGAAAATGCAAACCATTTGCCCTTTAATTATACTTCTCTTTTGGTAGAAGGGATGGTTGCTAGTGTAATGTAGATAAGCGTTAGAAAAATTAATTTTCCTATAAATCCTTGATTTAAATCTCTTATTGGACAAAGCTTTTACTAGTTTTACATCCAACTAGTTTATTTCCTCTGTTTCCATATTATAGGTGATTCTCAAAAAGTCAGTTGTTTGGCCATTTCGTCCCTTGTACCTTTCCATAGAATAAAAATATCTTCAAAGAAACATAGATACACTGACATCAAGGAGTAATAGTTTGCGCTGATCACATAGTTCTGCTCCCAATTCAGTAACACCAAACTCGCAAACAGGGGAGCACACACTACCCCCATTGCGATGCCACTGATTTGCTTATAGTACTTCTGTTCATAAAAAACATAGTTGTTGTCTAATACCAGCTATAACATTTCCATTGCCAACTGTAGCTGTATGTTAGATATTTATTTCCAATATTAACTTCTGGCACCCATTCTAATCCAACTGAATAAGGAATAACTGAAAATAAATCTTGAATGTCAATAGTAAATAACAACACAAAAGGGTCACAGTTTTTAGTGATTTTGGCTAGAAAATCCCAAGAATCCACCAGCAGATGACTATTCAGAAATGGTATAAATTTCAGATTCCTATCTACATATACCACTAAGGAATATGTTATTCAGCCTGAAGCTACTACTGTTGAGTCTGAGCAGTGGATCATTAAGTTTTTTATGAACCTTAGGTATCCCAAAAATTGCCGGTATATAGGACCTTGGATTACATAAGAAATCATATAAATGTTTTATCAATAACCTGCTGCAAAAGGCTATATTCCAGGGCTAATTCAATTTTGCTGTAGGCCATGTTAATTTCATTTTTGGATATCTGCATATACCTGGAATTGCTGTTAAGCAAACTGAGTGGCTTGCCCGAATAAGTCCAGGAATCCATTATGACCACCCCTTCCCCTTTATCAGGCTTCATGATTCTTATTTCTTTGTTAGACTGCGGTTAATTTAAAATTATTCTCTCATCATGCCGGGCATTGGCTATAGCTCTTCTATTTTTACTTAAATGTGTCCTGATGTCATGCTCAACTAATGTCTCAAAATTCACCAAGAATGGATGCAATGGGGGGGGGGGTTATAAATACTCTTCTTTTTGAAGGAACTAGGTTCACTTCCCCTTGGTTCCCAAACATAATAGAAAAGTTTATTTTCGGTGAAAATAATCTGAGATTTATTCAAACCTCACTTAAATCTGTTTTATACATGAGAACAAAGGTAAATCCCTTAGATAGCAATGAAAAATGAGTAGGGGTTAACTCTAAACTACTATTGTTATAAATGTTGAATTTATTAAGACTATAAGTGATTCCATCTGCAGTTTCTGGCTCAGAGTTACCATTCACTTCATCACCAACAATATTTAGTTATTTTCTCTTCCTGTTTGATCTCTTCCTCTATTTTGTCTGTTGTTGCCCCTGTAGTGATAGCTCTCTATTGCCCCGCCCCCTTTTGCCTGTTCCTTATTCAATCTGATCTTCTTAAGAGGAGAATTCTACTTGGTTCTGAAGGTTGAAATGGGTTAACATACTAAAAGTAATTTTATTTTATTTTATTTATTTTACATTTGTTTACTGGGAAAGTCTGACTGGACGCATGTCCTTTTTCAGTGGAGGCCTATGGAGAAAAGCTCCACATTGAAACATACAGAAATACAATATATAAGTAGATTATACAGGGCACATAAGTTAAAATACTATCTAGATACAAAGTAGAACAAAACAATCACCAACCAGAGTAGACACCTGGGACCTTCCACAAGTATGTAGAGAACAAGTAAAAAACAAGTAGACCCAGTGATGACAACAGGACTTGAAAATTAATCTGTCTTTAAATCACTTAAAAAAGCAGGACATAAGCGCTTTCATAGATTTACTACTTCATCAGATGTAATTTTCCACCTCATAACCACACCTTTAAATACACTCATCCAAAATCACATGATTAATACACAGTTTGATTTAAAGGTACAAACACTGTTAATTCATGCACAAGTACTTAAGACATAAAAATATTTAGTAAAACAGTATTTTATAAAAAATAAATTACTACTAATTTATAAAACTCTCATATGTTACTATAAATAAATCATACCTTAAAATATATGAATAAGAAAATATATAAAAAAACATTATATAAAAAATATATCTGATCATAAAGGACAGATACTATCATAGTAGTTAATCCATATTTATCAGCATACTAATTCATTTTCTACTCAAGGCTCTAGCCTTAAGTTTAGGTTTTAATGAAACCCTGTTATTCAGGTCATGTCCAAACTCTCCGCTCATTCTCACTATCCATTTCGCCTCCAATTGTTCAGTCTGGTTTCTAATGTCACCCCTCCTACTACTTTCATACACACATCCAACAACCATAAACTTAAAATAGTGTGTGGTGTCAGTATCAGCCACATGCTTAGATAAAGCACTCACTGTATCATTTTTACCTATATGGTAGTAGTGTTCTCTGATCCTGTCCTTTAATGCTCTATCAGTTTTACCAATGTAGAATTTTTTACAGGCTATACAGTGGGCCACATAAACAACATGAAGAGTACCACATATGGCATACACATTAAATCTATATGTCTTGCCCTGATCGGGGTGATGAAAAACACCACTATTATCTATATATTTACAGGCCTGGCAATGTCCGCATGCTTCAGTATGTCCACTGTCTACAGTACAATGTTCATGTTTAGGATAACATAAACGTCTTTTTAAGGAACACATATTCTTATAAATAAATGTTGGTTTAACATCCACTATATTAGCAATTTCACTATCTGTGGTTAAAACTGCCCAGGGTTTCTCTATAATCTCTTTATAGTACCTGATATCACTGGAATAAGATACATTCAGCTTGTTGCTGTTTCTAGCTGAATTCTTCGGGCTTTTCATAGTTGTTTCACCAAAATATGGTTTAGCTTTAGTATCTCTCAGGCTAACTACCTTATTAATGTTCTCAGAAATTTCTTCATGTTTATATCCCCTTGATGCAAACGTACTCTTCGATATGTCTGTCTGTTTCTTAAAATCAGACTCTTTAACACTCATTCTGGATGCACTATATGCCTGACTCCTGATGACACTTCTAAAGACATGCGGTGGGTGCATGCTTTCTTTGTACAAGAGATGATTACAGTGACAAGATTTCCTATATAATTCAGTATTGATACAACCATTGGTATCACATGTTACCCTCAAATCCAAAAATTCAACAGAACTAGCAGAGGTGTTATAGGAGAACCTTAAATATGAAGTAGTCTCAATGATATACCTAATCAATGATATACCTAATGAAATCATGCAAGGTCTGTGGGGGACCTTCCCAAAGATGGAAAAGGTCGTCCACAAACCGACAATAAAAAATAACGTGTTTTATAAACCTTTCTGTAAAAGAAAAGAGAGAGACCAATATGACAATTACACAAATTCTGAACACAGTTTGCTAAGAAATTGAATTTACTAAGAATTGTTTAGAATAATGAGAAAATGTTGCTGATGTATGATGAAATTATACAGTTAAACAGTTTGATATAGAGTGACCTATTATTTACTGCTGAGGAACAGAAAAGGAAGTATATTCTAGTATTAAAAGATATTGACAATAATCTCAATAAGTTAAGGGAACAGAAGGTAGCTAAACTTGAAAGAGATAAAAGGGAATATCTAGAAGGGAATGCATACCAGCAACCAAAGTTCTTTAAGAGTAGTCTGTGTGCTGAAGTTGTAAATGATAGACATAATGCTGTTGAAACTGTTAATGATGGGATTCTGTATAATGAAAGAATTTTCAAGGATGAAATCTGTTTCAACCTTCAGGACCCTTTAGAATTTCCTCCATTCAGGAGATCAGATCTAATAAGGAACAGGAAATGGGGCCAACAGAAAGTTATCACTACAGGGACAACAACAGACAAAGAAGAGGAAAGAGTCAAAGAGGAAGAGAAAGGAAGCAAATATTGTAGGTGATGAAGTGAATAGTAACTCTGAACCAGAAAAAATAGATGGAATCATTTGGACTCTTAATAAATTCAACATTTATAACTATAGTAGTTTGGAATTGATCCCTGCTCATTTTTCATTACTATCCAAGAGATTTACCTATGTTCCCACATATAAAACAGATTTAAGTGAGGTTTTAATAAATCTCAGATTATGTTTACTGAAAATAAACCTTTCTATTATGTTTGGGAACCAAGGGGGAAGTGAACCTAGTTCCTTCAAGAAGAAAAGTATTTACAACCCACCCCCATTGCATCCATTCTTGGTGAATTTTGAGACATTAGTTGACCCTGACATCAGGACACATTTAAGTAAAAATAGAAGAGTTACAGCCAATATCCGGCATGATGAGAGAATAATTTTAAATGAACCGAAGTCTAACAAAGAAATAAGAATCATGAAGCCTGATAAAGGGAGAGGGGTAGTCATAAATGATTCCTGGACTTATTCGGACAAAACACTCAATTTGCTTAACAGCAATTCCAGGTATATGCAGATATCCAAAAATGAAATTAACATGGCCTACAGGAAAAATTGACTTAGCCCTGGAATATGACCTTCTGCAGCAGGTTATTGTTAAAAATTTATATGATTTCTTATGTAATCTAAGGCCTTTTATACAGTCAGTTTTCAGGATTCCTAAGGTTCATAAAAATCTTAATGATCCACTCTCAGGCCCACAGCACTTCAGGCTCAAAAACATATCCCTTAGTGGTGTATGTAGATAGGAAACTGAAATTTATACCATTTCTGAATAGTCATCTTCTGGTTGATTCTTGGGATTTTCTAGCTAAAAATCACTGAAAACTACTATCACCCTGATGTGTTGTTAGATACCATTGACATCCAAGATTTATTTTCAGTTATTCCTCGTTCATTTGGGTTAGAATGGGTGTCAGATGTTATTATTAGAAACAGATATCTATCTAACACACAGCTACAGTTAGCGATGGAAATGTTAGAGCTGGCATTAGACAACAACTATGTTTTTTATGAAGGGGAGTACTATAAGCAAATATATGGCATTGCCATGGGGGTTGTGTGTGTTCCCCTATTTGCGAATTTGGTGTTACTGAATTGGAAGCAGAACTATGTGTTCAGCTCAATCTATTACTCCTAGATGTCAGTGTATCTCATTTCCTGGACAATATTTTTATTCAATGGAAAGGTACTAGTGATTAACTAGATGAGTTTTTACTTATATTAAGCAAACACATGACTTGCTGGGATTCATCTGTAATGTGGAACAGAGGAAATAAACTACTTTGATGTAAACCTAGGAATTTTTCCAGTAAGAGATTTAAATAAAGGATTTATAGGAAGACTAATTTTACTAACGCTTACCTACATTACACTAGCAACCATCCCTTCTACCAAAAGAGAAGCATAATTAAAGGGCAAATGGCTTGCATTGCCTGTATGACATCTAATATAAAAGATCTAGAACAGGAACTTGTTTATGTGTTCCAACTGTATACAGAGCGGGGTTACCCAGAACCCTTGGTGAATAGTGCAAGGGATGAAATCCTAAAAGGGTGATGCATGAAATATTTCCCTTTACTTGGTTCCATCAACAATCCAGATAAAGAGGGGGCTCAGAGTTATGATAGTCCTACAACACAGGAACAACAACCATTTAATGATGGGAGCTATTTTAAAGTGGGATCAGATGTAAATAATATAAGGTCCCTTATGCTTAAGTATGGTGCTGAGACAAAAGAAATACAAAACATTATACAGAAATATTGGCATATTTTCTCTACAATGCCCAATAGACCTGATGTCATCTCCAAACTACTTCTTTATGGGTACAAGAGAGGACCAAATATAAAAAAACTTATTTGAAAGAGGTTCTATGAGACTGAGTTTTGTGAAACCACATAGGAAAGTGGCAACTTATGTATCTAGGATGTGTAATCAATGTAAACACATGGCCCACAGATGAGAGCTTCAGTTAACCACAATACAGAGCCCAATAACAGCTAAAAATTATTTTAATTGAGCATCCAAAGGGGTGGTCTACTTAGGCTTTTGTCAGGTTTGTTTTTCTTATTATGTGCGAAAGACAAAGACAGTTAAAAGCTAGAGTCTATGAATGCCACTATGACATTTCTAAATGCACTGAAACTAATGCACTTTATAAGCATTTGAGGGAATTTAAAAATGGTGGGTTTTTATTCTGGGTGTTAGCGCAAGTCGAACCGAACCCTAGGGTGGACAATGGGAAAGTTTTCTGGAGTACTGTGAATTATTTTGGCAAATGCGCTTGAATGCAGGGACACCCCCGGGGCTCAACGGATACATTTCATTAGGTACTGTGTTAAAAATGAGGGTGGCCAAACTATGATGGAACCTGTGAATTTTAAATAAATAGAAAAACTTTTAGGAAAAGGATTTAAAAAGCAAAAGCGAAGTGAAAAGAATTTGTGATTTAATGCAAACCATTTTTATTGAACTAGATGAATTAAGTCAGAATAGTATTTTGGCAGGAAATGGAGAAAATCTATTATCCAATGATTGTAGTTGTGTCAATAGTTGGTATAAATTAAATGGAAAAAATTATGTTTTTATTCTGATGAAGTCTTCTAGTAAGATGAAAGTACTAAATCTACTAATAATAAAAACGTTAAGAAACACAAGCATTTTTGTTGTTGCTGGTGCCATTATTTTTGTGAAGTGCTTCTTGGAACTGGACCTGTTTACCAAGGTTTGCTTGGATTAATCGTGCAATATAGACGACAGAAAACACAAGGAATAACTTGCAGGACTGGGTCACACCTTTTGGTAAACTTTAAATAATGTACTTTCAGACATAATAACATTTTTCCCTTTTTCTAAATAAAGCAATTCAGAAAGGGAATATTTGTCTCATAAATAAAATCTTTTAAAAGGGAGAAACATGCGAATAAAAGTGTGTAAAAACATTCACTTTCCTGACAGATGTAAATCATAGCCAACCCATTATAACATAGCTTAACAATGGTATTGTGTCATGCATTGTTTATATCATTTTTTATGAAAGAAATATATCAGTTTCACTTTTGTAAAACTACTTCAGTGTACCAGATAACATAGTATACTTCCTATGAGATTTATTTAGAAAAAAAAATATCTGAATTATGAAATAGTCTGCTGCTGATCAAACAAGGGTATTAAAATGTATTCAAAAGCTACACCTGGACTATGCATTGTATTATCTAATGTTTTAGCATATAGTTTCAGACTTATCCATTCCTCAAAGTGCAGAAGTACAGAAATTGAAAACAGACTATTAATGGCAGAATAATTAGACATGCATTAATGATGGGTCTTAAGCACTGCTTTGTAAATGTTAATGTTAGCTTATAGAAATGTTATTTCACTTATGGATATTTTAAATGTTGTGTTAAAAGATTAGCTTTGTGATATTAGGAAATAAGGTTTAGTGTCACTAGCAGCACTTACATTTAGGGAAATGGTTCATATTAACAGTCTGAGCAAGCCTAGAATAGGGTTGCCTACCACTGGTGTTTTTAAAGAGTTTACATCATCTGACTCTGCTGCTTTTATCTGTTGAAGTAATAGGTCTTCAAACATTATAAAGGCACAGATTCCCCTCTACGTCTGTGCTTATAAGGTAAATCACTATTGCAGCAGATTTTGAAATACTGCTTCATTAAAATAAATGAAACGACCCTCACCTCTAATACACACAGTATAACTTCATGTCACAATCAATAAAGGCCTCCTCAGTTACTTTAGAATACAGAAATAGCCTAGTATAAAACCTTTATAAAGACGTGCTTTATACTGACCTGCAGCTGCTGTTTCTTTGTCTGCCTCTGACCTAGTATTTATTGAATGTAGCTTTGTTTTGCACAGGACCTGAGGCAGTCACATTCTGGTGGCTTGTTACAACTTTTTATTCTTTTACTCTGATCTTATCTTCACAACTGCTGCAGGAGCTTTTCTTGGTCATTTACAAAGAACTGTTTTGAAACCTTAAGCAGCTGCTATTTTAAGGTGGGTGGTCTAGGATGAGAGCCCTTAAACTTTCACAGTGGAGGTATTTAAGAGTTTGAAAGCATATCATTTCAAATAATCCTTTAATGGCTTTTAAGAGTTCATTAGCTATTATGCACAGTTTGTAGGTTGTTAAGATACTTAAGCTGACACAATCAACTATACTCATAAAAACTCTATTGTTTCTGTACTTAATAAGTCTCTCAGAACTTCCATTTCCATTTTCCCTTTCCATATGAAACTAATCACATCAGGGTGTTCAATTCCTTTTACCTAATAAGTGTAATGGATTTCTTAAGCATTTTGTTAAAATTAAGCACTGTCTTCGACTGCTAGGAACAGTGGCCTTCATATCAATATACCTTTATATCAAGGATATTTCCTGAATGCCACCGAACACATTCTGACCTTGCTTCAAGAGGTTATGCTCATAAGCAAAGCACAGGAAGCAAAGCTATGAATTCACTAAAAGATGTGAAAGTCTTAAAGCACATTACATGTTTTTAGCTATGTAAAAATAATGCATAAGATGCAAGCTTGAAAACAATACTTGTTGATGAAACTGAAATATTTTTCACAGTACTGTGAACAACTTGTCATCTGGTCCCTGCCTCTTAATGCTCCATTCCATTCTAATTACCATGCATAGCTTAGGATCACATGGAATGCTGCTGTATTACTGCCATGGTATTCCAGGCATGGTACAGCTGTTATCATTCCATTCTAGTTACCATGCATGGGTTAGGATCACATGGAATCCTGCTGTATTACTGTCATGGTGTTAAAGGCGCAGTACAGCTGTTATCATTCCATTCTAGTTTCCATGCATGGGTTAGGCTCACATGGAATCCTGCTGTATTAATGTCATGGTGTTAAAGACACAGTACAGTTGTTATCATTCCATTCTAGTTATCATGCATGAGTTAGGATCACATGGAATGATGCTGTATTCCTATCATGGTGTTCCAGGCATGGTACAGCTATTATCATTCCATTCTAGTTACCATGCATAGATTAGGATCACATGGAATGCTGCTGATGGTTTTCCAAACACTATACAGTTGTTTTCATTCCATTCTAGTTACCATGCATGGTTTGGGATCACATGGAATGCTGCTGTATTACTGCCACATTGCTCCAAGTATGGTACAGCTGTTATCATTCCATTCTAGTTACCATGCATGGGTTAGGATCACATAAAATGATGCTGTTTTACTGCCATGGTGTTCCAGGCATGGTACAGTTGTTATCATTCCATTCTAATTACCACGCATGGGTTAGCATCACATGGAATGCTGCTGCATTACTGCCATGGTGTTTCAAGCACTGCACAGCTATTATCATTCCATTCTGTAACTTTGAAGTCTTTCCAGCAAATGGAGTCTGCCCACAACAGTGCATGCCTGCACTTTTAAGAATTTGTTTAAGTCATCTTATAGCATTCAGCTAAAAGCCCATATCACATGAGATCTGCTTCTGACTGCCCTCTCATTTTGTGATCTAAGACTTTCAAAGACAAGCTTTTAAATGTTCTTAATAACTCCTAATGATCTCCAAGATCATGATTCTAGTGTCAGAATGTGTGTTATGGAACTGGCTATTTGCAGAGAAAAAAACAAGGTTTACAATAATTGTGAACTGAACCATCAGACATTAATCCTCCTTTTATTACCAAGGTCTACAATAATATTGTTGTTGCTATTATTATTATTATTGTTATTGTTTGGAATACATTTAGATGCTTCTTAAATTTAAATGTTTGAAAACAAAGTTACCATGCATGGGTTAGAATCACATGGAATGCTGCTGTATTACTGTCATGGTGTTCCAGGCATGGTAAATTGCTAATTTTGTTGAGTTTTAATTGCATTTACTGTTTAGGGCTACACACTCAAGTGTGTTAACCTTTTCTGTGTTTATTTACTGTATTATTGCATTGTTTAACCTGTTTTAACCAAAAAAAAAAAAAAAAAAAAAAAACAACCCCGAAAAAATACTATTTTGTTTGCTCGTTTCCCAACTTTCCTAGCTAGTATAGTTCAGATCCCAGGCATTTGTGGTTTCAGGACTTTATTTTCTGTGTTCAGAGCTATCCAAACCTTGCTGTGATAGAAGGAAGTCCTACTGCTTACCAATGGGAGTGGTGAGCATTGTACTGCCTATCTGACACTAGAGGAGTGGTTTCCAGCCCTGAAATTGTAATTTTATTAGCCATTTTGGGCTGATTTCTATCCATTTCAACTTTTTTGGCTTAAAAACGCATCTGTTTGCACATTTTTCTGCATCGCGGGGCTACGGTTAAACTATTCCAGGTGCCAGAAAGTTTGCCCTTAAAATTTTCCCTTAGAACTAGCTGGTTTCTCAGTAGTAGCACTAAAATCTGAACCCCTGTGACTAGCACTAGCTCTAGAACCTGCTAGAAAGCACTAGGATGCCTTAAACTGATAGAAGCACTCAACAGCCTGTAACTGCAAAGTACCTTGCAAAGGTAAGGGAAATCAGCTCTTGTACTTTACAAAAAAAGCACCTAACAGACATGTCCAAGGGTCAGCTTCCAGTAATTTCTCCTGTCCAAATGGTGAATCTGGCCATACTGGGGCAATGCAGAAACTGCCTCATGTACACAGACAACCCTCTCCTCCCAACACCCAACACTACAACCTGCGAGAGATGCACTTACATAGCCAAATTGGAAGCAAAGCTCTCTCCAGCCAAGATTGTGCTAGATAGTCAAGAGGAGAAGGTTAACACCTGCACTACACCTCAAGCAACACCTAGCCGTTCAAAACCCACACAATCAACACCCACACATAGCAGCACTAAACCCACATATGTGGAGGCCCTTAACATTAACCTACCCAAGCAACAGGGACCTCCAAAACTGAAACGCAAACACCAGTCACAAAGTGACACATAGCTCACAACACGTGTGCCACCCAACAACAGCCCCTAAGGCAAGACAATGTACCCAACACTTTAGTCATAGGTGACTCTATAGTCAGGCACACTGATGTCCAACTCACCAAGCAGAACAAGAAGAAAATTACAGTCAGCTGTCTGTCATGTGCCAGGATCCGCTACATAACGCATGCACTCAAGCCACTCCACAAGTACAAATATGACTCTGTCATTGTCTACGTTGGAGTGAATGGCTTGAGACGTACCTTCCTGGACTACACGAAAAGAGACATGGAAGAGTTCTCGGATCATGTGGCCCAGGCAGGTATGGCCCTAGCCCTGAGTAGCATCCTGCCTTCACCCAGAATGATACCATAGTATAAGGACAAAATGATTGACTTCAACAATTGCCTAAGCTACTGGCACATACAAAGGGGATCCAGTATCTGTCTACCTGGGATGACATTATCGACATACCACAATACTTTGCCAGAGATGGTCTGCACCTGTCACCTCTGGGATTCAGGTTACTGGCTAAAGCTCTTGCCCCTCTATAGTGCCTTTTTTAGACAAAGTTCAAAGGACAAAACCACCACCATAACAGATACAAGCATGCAAAATCTGAAGGTAATGCTACTCAATGCTAGAAGTCTAAACCTCAAAATGCACTTCCTTGAGGCACTCCTAAAAATGGAGAACATCGATATCTGTGCTGTAACTGAGACCTGGTTCAAGACTCCAGATAGCACCCCTGCAATACCAGGCTACAACTCTTACCACACTTTTCAGCCACCAAACCAAGACTGAAACAATAAAGGTGGAGGAGTGTACATATTCACCAAGGATATTCACACCTCCAGGCTAGTTGCCCAACACAATGCATCTGAAATTCTCCAGGTGCAACTAACACTAGGTAAGACTGCAATCCAAATTGTAGCTTGCTACAGATCCCCCACCATGCCCCAAGATTCTCACTATACCTTTCTAAACATACTGGAAAATATTAAGATACAACCAAACACCCTAATACTGGGTGATTTAAACTACCCTGCCATTAACTGGGAAAACTACTCGGGTACCAACACCTTTCCCCAACGGTTCTTGGAATTCATAAATTCCAATGCCCTGGATCAACTAATACATTGTCCCACCAGGGGCTCCAATATCCCAGACCTGGTCATTGCCAACATGGGAGATAGATGCTCCACACCAGTGGTCACCCCCTCATTGGTCCAGTCTGACCATAACCAAATCACCCTTGACAACCACATCCCACCCCCACCCCCTAGTAAGGAAACCTCCGTAAAAAACTTCTCCAAAGCCAACTTCATGCTACTTATGTCAGAAATGACAGACTTCATGGCACCCATGCAGACGGGAGCTGAAAGTTTGACTGCTGAATCCTACACTAAGGCACTGTATGAGCACATCCACTTGTGCATGAATCGTGCCATCCCAAATAGAACCAAGATGCTCCCCTCCAAAAAAGGAAGATAATCTTGTGTTCCCCTGCCATAAACAAACTATACAACAAAAGGAAGAAACTGTTGCAGAAAAGAGGAAAATCCCAGGATGTAGCCTCAGTAAGAAGCTGAGATCCCTCATAAAATCGTCCAAAGCTAGTTACAAAAATAAAATTGCCAAAGATTCCAAAGACAACCACAAGGCATTCTATAGTCATGTCAAGAATCTAAATGGCAATGCTCAGATCTGCTCTGAGCTACAGCAGAATGGCATTAAATATACTGAACCCAAGGATATTGCCATATCCTGGCAGATTGATTCAGTGCCAACTTCACCCCCTCACCCCATCTCAGTACCAAAAGATTGCCAAATTCTGGTAATCAATGCCCCACAGGTAGAAACCGCACTCTCCAAAGCTAAGAATACAGCATCCATGGGACCAGCTGACATCTGTGCACTACATGAACTACAAAATGAACTGGCACCTCACCTAAGTGTCATGTTTAATCATACCCTCACCTCAGGCTTCATGCCCACTGAGTGGTGCACAACTACAGTTATCCCACTCCACAATGGGGGATCCACCTTGGATCCCAGGTACTACCATTCCATCAGTCTGACGAGCCTGATCTGAAAGGGCATGGAATGCATTATCATGGAACTTATAAACAAAGATATTGGCAACCTTCAAACACTGGACCCCACCCAGTTTGGGTTTGTGAAGGGCTGATTTTGTCTCCTGAACCTGAATGACTTCTTCGAATCAGTCTCCAGAGCTGTGGACGAGGGTAAGGCAGTCCACACAACCTATCTGGACCTCGCCAAGGCCTTCAACACCTTCCCCCACTCTGGAATCATAGATAAACTTACTAAGCTGGGCATAAATCCCTACGTCACTTGATGGGTTGCCAACTGGCTTACTGACAGAACCCAGACTGTAAAAGTAGCCGACCTAAGTCCAGCTCCAGACAAGTGACAAGTGGAGTACCTCAGGGTTCAGTCATGGGACTGCTCTTGTTTGGCGTTTACTTCTCTGAAGTACAGGCCAACACTAAGGGACTCTGGCTAACAAAGTTCGCAGATGACTGCAAACTGAGAGCCATTACTGAATCCCCAAATGATGTGGATATTCTACAAAAGGGCCTTACAGAAACAGATGTTTGGTGCCAGAGTCATGGGCTCAATCTTAATACCAAGAAATGTCTAGTTATCCCCTTTGGGAAAAACATGTACCCATGAATTACCACATACGTGGCAGTACACTAAACACCGAAAGTGTGATGAGAGACTTAGGGACACAGGTGGACAGTGGTCTCACCTTTGATAACCAAATCGCCACTACAGTCAGGAAATCCTTCTATGTGGCACACCTCATCACTAAGGGCTTTTCATCCAGAAAATAGGAGGTCATTGTCCCACTGTACTCATCCCTCATTAGACGCATTATAGAGTACAATGCCCCGTTTGGTATGTACCTCACAAGACATCTGCAACAGCTGGAAAGGTCGAAGAAATACCTCACTAAAAGAATCACAGGCCTAAAGCAGATGCCCTATGTTGACCATCTAAAAAAACTCCAGCTGTACTCTGTGACATATCGTCTACTCAGAGGCAATCTCTGCTTAACATATAAGGCCATGTCAAACCCTGAGCTGTTGGACATGCTCCACTTAAAGAAATCCCAATCTCTCAGAGCCACATGCTTCAGGGATCTAAACCTTGTCATCACAATGAACAAAACATGCTGGAGGGATAAGTTCCTGACCCAGAGACTCCCCGTACTCTGGAATAGACTACCCATACATGTCAAGCAGAGTGCATCCTTGGCCCTTTTCAAAAGGAACCTTGACAATTGGATGGGAGATAGGAAAGTCCCCCTGGGGATCATGTCAGTCACCCTGCTAGACAGAAGTCCAGGGAAGTAAATATTGTGGGAAGAAATATCGGGGAATTGTTTGGCTAGGCTTGTATAGGCCCTAGGGCCAATAGCCTAGTACCAGCCTATGAACCTATGAACCTATGAACCTATGAATTCCCCCTTGATTGGGCAACAGACAAACCAAGTAATTCTTTCCCCTTTTAGATTACACATTTCACAAACTTGAAATGTATATATCAGTTCATCATGTATATGAACATTCTGAGTATATCCTTGTTTACATTTTGGCAAAAGAGCGACAGCAACATTCATTATTTCTATTGGATCGCTCTATTATCACTACATTTGTTCATATAGTTTTAAACATTAACAACCAAGTCACTTTTTTAGTTAAGAGAAATGATTTTGTTTGTCAACACAACTGAGTCACTTTTTTAGTTAAAAGATACTAATACTGTACTACTGGGACTTAATCTCCCTGTTCATAACACATACAGTAGTGCTCAAATTTGGCAAGATGTAGAAAATCACACAAGTTAATAAAATACATATCATATGCATAATGCTGATTGAGCTGTGGAAGGAGGAGGTGCAAATATAATAAACATGTGACAATACATGTGTGCATAATACTGATTGGTCTGTGGTAGGAGGAAGTGCAATCATAATAAAAGTGACAGTACATGTGTGCCCAGCATTTGCGGAGAAAAGAATGGCAGAGAAATAATGCAGTTGTATGTGCAAATGAACTGCTCATCCCTGTATATGAGTTTCTTGTTTAAAAGTATTTCTTTACAGTATTACTCTACTCTACAAGAACAGATAACTGGAAACTGCTGTTCTGCATAGATATAAGAAGTCCTTTATTTAATTTGTACTGTACACTACGTGACTGTATCCCTTCCATATCATGAAAAAGTGCATTTTCACCTGTAATGGATTTTAGTGGTTTCTGTTTTTTTTAATATAACACTTAACTTGAACAATATGAATTTACTGCTGACATACATGTGTAATTTGTTTCCTTAATAGACTGTGTTTATTTTATTTCACTTTGAATATTTACAGCATTAGGTTTTAGCTTGCCTGATGTTTACATATAATCTAATATTCATAATTCTTAGTGTATCCATGATTTAATACTATATAACAGTTATCTCCATCTTGCAAATAATTGATTAAAGTTTTATAAAGCAGTGTAATACAGAGAAAATGTAACAATGAAAGGAATATGCATTATATATACATAACATGTTGATATGGTTGATAAGAAATACTACAGAAGTTTATAAACAAAGGAAATTTACATTCAATTTTAAAGAAGAAACAATGTGATGTTTGACTCCTGCATATATGTTATTTTTTTAGTTGAAGGGTACCTTCTAACAAGCACGCTTATTTAATTTCTGGTAACTGACAACATTATTCTGCATTTTTGATTTATAAACCTGTTTCAATATAAATTAACTTACTTAATTTTTGAACTTGCTTATAAAATGTTCTGCAGAAGTTTACAACTAATGGGAACTTACACATTTATTATTTATTTTACATTTGTTGACCAGGCTAGTCTAACTGGATATATGTTCATTTTCAGTAGAGGCCCGGGAAGATAAGCTCCGAGGAAACAAACAAAATCACATATACAAAAATTAATGTATACAATAGACATTGCAGGTGCAGTACAGAGAATAATCAAATAGGTCATTCATTCAGAACATAGTGCAAAATATACGGATACAATTAGTACAATATAAAATGTAATTGCAGTACATCATAAAGAAAAAGATGGCAGCTGAATTATACAATATATTAGTATACAAGTAGTCATAAAGAAAAAGTAGGAGCTGAAATTATACAATAAATTAGTAAAGGTAGTCTCCTTAATGAGATTCTGAAGATGTAAGTAATAATATAGAAGGACAAAGTAAGTTGTTATTAAGAAAAATAACTTGATTACTGAGAAGAGGAGGGTAGGTTGAACCAAGTAAGAAGAGCTAGTTGATCAGTCAGGTTTAGTACAAGGGCACAACCAGTGTGTTCTGAGGAAAAGTTTAAATTTGGTTTTAAAGAGTGATATAGAGGGAAGAGAGGAAAGTTCGTTAGGAAGAAGGTTCCAGGATTTTCCAACAGTATTAGAGAAAAGAGAGTCCCCAGCCCTGTTGTTTTATTTACAAATATTTACAAGAAGTTTATGTGATGATCGTAAGGTCTTTAGATTGTTGTAGGGGGTAATGAGGGTAGATAGTATGCGGGTATTGGTAGGTTGGTAAAGGGTTTTATGGGCAATGGTCATTTGGTGGAATTTAAGCTGATTTTGTAATTTAAGCCATCCTAGCTGCTTTAGATTAAAACAGTGGTGGGTTCTGAAAGGGTTACCTGTAGCAAATCTGGCTAGGTTATTGTAGGAGTTTTCCATTTTATTAAGGTTGTTTTTAGAAAGATTAGTATATATGGGTGAGGCATAGAGGAGAGTAGAAATTAGATGGGTGTGAGCAATAGTTATTCTACCTGCAGGAGAGAGGAAGGGTTTGATACTGTGGAGAGAGCCTAGTTTTCTATTAACAGATTTTAGAGTATTGTTAATATGGGTGTCGAAGTTAAGGCTGTTATCTATGGTGATACCTAATAGTTTGGTAGTTGGATCTGTTGATATGAGAGTACCATTATTGGATGTTACTGTGAAGTCTACTGGGGGGACTTACAAGTAGGAGTAAAAAGGAGGAGTTTAGTTTTTTGGGGGTTCAGAAGGAGACAGCGCTGTGTACCCCATTGTTTAACTGTGTTAAACACATTTTGGGTAAGGGAGTGAAGTGCGGATATAGATGTGGCTGAGCATCTAAGTATGGAATCATCTGCATATTGTATGCATGTAGCTTGGGGGATTGCTAGGTGAAGGTTGTTGATAAATATAGAAAACAGGAGAAGTCCTAATATGGACTCTTGAGGAACACCAATGTTAATGGGCAGATAGGTAGATAGAATGTTATGCCAAAGTACAGCCTGTTGTCTGTTATCTAAGTAGGACTGGAACCATTTTATAGCTAGTACATCTAGTGACAGGGATTTGAGGATATTTATAAGTATCTGGTGATTTACCATATCAAATGCCTTAGACAGTTCTATAAACAGTGCAGAGGAAAGCATATTGAGGTTACGTTTTTTTGTTAATACAGTCAGTAAAGGAAAGGAGGGCAGTAGTAGCACTGTGGGAACGTCTGAAACCATGTTGAGAGTTTGAAAGTAAGTTGTTTTGGATTAAGTGGTCTAGCAATTGTCTGTGGATGCATTTTTCCATGATCTTTGCTAAGGGAGAAAGTAGGGCTATGGGATGGTAATGTGAGAGTTCAGTAGAGTTCCCACCCTTGTGAAGGGGGATAATATAGGATACTTTCCAGATTTTAGGGATGTGTCCTTCACTGATGCTTCTATTGATGAGAATGGAAATGGGATAGGCGATGGATTTGGCTGCCTTTTGTAGATATTAAGCAGGTAGTTGGTCTGCTGAAGGAGTGCACGGTTTCAATTTTTGGATAAGGGTAAGAATATATGTTGTTGGGACTGGTTGGAAGAGAAATGGAGGGAATAGGTTTGAGTTAGAGTTGGATATATAAGTTCTGAATAGATAACTGACTGGCAAGAGTTTGAATGGCCTCAGTGAAAAAGGTATTAAAGGCATTAGCAGTCTGCTTGGGATTCTCCTGGTCTGTGCCTTGTGGGTTTGGTGTGATGGATTGACCTGAGCATAATAATTGATTAATACTCGCCCAGAACTTTTGTGGTTTATTATGGTGAGTCTGCTGTAAGTGTGAGGTATTTTAAGGGAGACCAGTTACATGCTCTTAGTTCTCTCTGGAAGAGACCAGGGTTGAAGTTTTTCTTGGTTCTAATTATCCTAGATATAGTTGGATTAGGTAGATTGGATTTAAGCCTGATGATGTAGGTTAGTGAGTGGTTACTTACATCATCAGGAAGGGTTCCAGCTTCATATGTCTGGGGATGATTATTTATGAGAATCCAATCTAAGGTACTTTCTTTCTTATTAGGCTTGTTTATCCTGGTAGGGGAGGTAATGGTTTGAGATAAACCAAAAAGGTTAATATGGCTGGTAGGGTGGCTACTGCTACAACACTTCCAATCAATGTTAAAATAACCTAGGATTATGGTTTCTTGGGGTAAATTTTGGGATAACCAACAAAGGATATTTTCTATGGTGGGAATGTTATTACCAGGAGGAAGATAGATACAGGTAATATAGATGGATTTGAATGTGTTAAGTTGAAGCTTGGTAATAAGAATTTCAGCGTTGGAGTCTTGAGGTGGTTTATAGTCGTAGGTAGTAATCTGTAACCCAGATTTAAATAGGATAGCTACACCACCACCCTTTTTGGTTGCATGGTCAAGTCGCAAAATATTATAACCAGATGGGATGACTTCATTGTCTTTAGTTACAGGTTTTAACCAAGTTTCTGTTACACAAAGAATGTCAAAGGAGCAGACTTCCAAGAGAGAATGGAGTTGTGCAACGTTGTTATTAATACTACGTATGCTGAGGTGAGCTAGTAAGAGTGAGTTAGGTGGTTTGATAAGGGAATGGATAGTAGAGGGGTTGGGGTTGAGGAGTTGAGTGGTAGTAGCAGTTGTTGGGCCTGGGTTTGGGTGAATGTCTCCATCTTTTAAAGAGAAGAGTAGTGTTTGAAGTCTAGGATTTGGGAATTTACTATATAGAGGTAGAGATTTCCTGGGTTTGGGAGAGTAATATTTAATGTGGGCTATCCTATGGTATTTTGCTAGTAGATAGCTGGGTGTAGATGTTATGTTAACATGGTTAGTGAAAATAGATAGAGAAGGAGAGGTAGATAGCTTACTGAGGTAGAGAAGGTGTGGACATATTGGGTGTCCATAGGAGGTTAGCAGGTAAGCTAAAGTTAGAGGTAGTAGAAGTGTAAGTATGAGTAACCTCTGTAAGAGGGTTGGGGTGGGTAGCTTATACATCTGGAAGGGTAAGTTGTTAGATTGCTGTTATAGGCTTGGAGGTATACTAGGTGTGGAAAGGAATAGGTGGAGGGTGTAGTGGGAGAGATAGGATGGTAAGTGAAAGGAGGGAATTGGAGTTAAATGGCCAATGGTGAAAGGTTTGTGACTGGTGGAAGAGGGAAGGGGTGTGGTTAGATGGTATAAGAGTAGGACTCCTGGGGTTGGTGGGATTTGGGGGTAGGGTAGGGGAGCGGAGTGAGCCGGCAGGGTGAACAAAGCGGGTAGAGACAAGTGAAGGAGAAGCTGGAGAAGAAACTATCAGCAATGCTAGTAACTTAAGGAAAATTAGGCAAGTCAGGAGTGGGAAAGATCAGAGATAAAACAGAAGTCTATGAGAAAAAAACAGGTGGGTGTAGACAGTGAAGTAAAGGGTAAGAGAGAAAATAAGAGCAGGTCTAGGACTTAAGAGATGTAGTGTAATTACAGAAGAAATACAGAGGGATAAGCAGGGGATAAAGAATGGGATAAGTGGGCAGATCTAGTATTGCATGTAAGTATGTAACGGAGCTAGCTGGTTTAGAACTAGGAAAGAGTGATAGCTAATAAAGGGGGTTATAAAGTAGAACAGGATTGTTGGACACAGGGTAGATAGGAGGGGGGTAAAGGCTGCTAGCTGTTCAGGCTCATAGAGTACTTTAGAACCTCTGAAGCAATAGTAGACGGTAGTCAGCTTTACAAGCAGGACTTAGACAACCATATACTTTCTTGCTTCCTTGTGAGAGGGTGCAGGGAAAATAAGGCTGTTAGATGAGACCACAGGTATTTTGATAGGGTCCTTTGTCACCAGGTAGGTAGGTTCTTAGAGACTATATCAGGAACAGCGCAATGGGGAACAGGGTACTTTAGGGAGAAAGAGAGACAAACGTGGGGCAGAGAAAAGAGTTCACACATAGCAGGTAGTTATGACAACTAAACAAACAAAAAAGCTTTACATGAAAACACAATTAATAAAGTAGCTTACATTCATGCCCTTATTTTTGAAAGAAGCTATTGGAATAACTTTTAAGCTAGTATTACTGTGACATTATAAAGTAGTCGAATCTATCATTTAGAGGAACTCTGAATCAGGTTTACTGAAATTGGGAGCAAGCAAAAACAAAAACATAAGTTTCTAATATCCAGATATAAACTATACCAAATATAAACTATACCAGCAAAAATAAAAAAATAACTGGAAAGTTACCTTAGAGAGAAATGACTGTACTACTCTATGCAGGGACAGTGAGTTTACAGTGTGGAATACAACACTGAAAAAAAAAAATAATACTATCACTTACTAGAGATGCTACACCTGGAGGGCTTTCAGCTGCAATTAGAGCAAATATGGCATCCAGGGTTTTTAAAACTTTTGGTGTGTTGTACCTGAGCAATCACTTGGGGGTGGGAGAAGGGAGGGAAACATTCAATTGGAATTTAAAGTAGCAGGGGAGAATCCAAGGGACTCTGCTAAACCTAGCTATTTATCAAGGACAGCCAAGGAAATAAGGTAAACATACAGGCACCCTTGTTCAAGGACTGGAAGGTTTCTCCAAGAAAAACTATGTGTAGGAATACACCACAGGTGGAAGTTGTATGCTGCTTAATAGTCTGCAATGGCAGATTTTATTCTCTTTTATATTTGTATTCCCCTTTGCTCATTGTTTGCTACACACAATGTAGCTAAAGATAAAAGCAGCTGGAGACTTTGCACCTCTGTTTGGTGTTTAGTGAAGAACAAGTATTTAGGAGGAGGGACTGAAGGCTATGACTATTGAGAGGGGATAAATACCTTCACATATAACAAATTATCAACAGTGAAATGGAATGAAAGGGGTGGAGGTGGGCTAAGAGGAAGAAGGTTTGCAGCTATTGCCCCTGGAGTATGCACTCTAGCTGACTGTAACAGATTTTAACAAGGCATAACAGTAGTTACAAAAGCTGGCACCTACACTACACAAGCGGCAACAGCAAGGTTCCTGGAGTTAAACCAGTGGTTGCAGTCTATTTTTGGATGATTGCTGGTTAGAGTTTTCTTTGCTTTTAGCTGGAGTGAGAGGATTCCTTGCTCTCGCAAGTGGGAGGGGGGGAGGGCAAAGCAATCAGGTCCTCAGTGGGGGGGGGGTCCAAAGTGATCAGGTCCTCAGTGGCTACTACACATAATATAAATCAAGCAAGACCTTTGAGTCATAAAACTTCTGTTTATGTGCAGTTTTTCAAGTGAATTTCCTCCCCAGTACTTGTTTAATTTCTAGTAGTTGGGATCATGCTTTTCAGACAAAAGTATCTTTCTTTGCTGAGCAAATTATTAAGTGATCTGCTTAATTGTAAATGAGATTACTAGTGTCTTGGATAGCAGTTGCAATAGCTAACATGATTTTTTTTTTTGTCGTGAGCTACATGAGCACTTTTATTTGCTTATACAGACACAATTCTATGTTTAAAGATGTTGCTTCCAATAGTTGTTCTTCCAGATTGTTAAATCTGTAAACAGTTAAGTTTGGTTGAAACATCCTAATCAGGGAAGTACGCCATGGTTATTATATAATATTATCAAAGAGTAGTAGTTTTCTACATCAGCATTTTATTCTAGATTTTTGTCCAGGAATCCAAATCCTGATTTAAGCAAGTTGACATGGTTAAAGAAGGAAAAAAAAATAGAATGCTAATAAGACTGAGCAATTACCAGTTAAACTATTAAGTGATTTATGCACTCACAAAACCCAACTATTTCACACAAAACCTCTCCAGGAAGTTCAGAAATGTTGATCATCCACAATGGCCATGACTCAGTCTGCGGAATTTTGAAAGAACATATAATTCAGATATGAAAGTATTTATCTGAAGTTTCTGATGATTTTACTCATATTGTAGCATAGAGTCAATGGCTGCTGACCTTTCCATTTAAAGGAATGTTATTATGGATGCAGAGTATGACCAGACAGACATTGTTTCCAGTGATCCATTCAAGTGTAGTCAAGTCTCGCAAGACTATAGATGTGTACTAGATCATTTTTCTCAAACAGCAGAAAGTGAAACATTGCACCGCTGTGTGACAATTTCAGTGGTGGTGGTGAGGCAGACTCAGCATACGGAATGCCCCATAGTCTGGCAGTGTCATTTATGGTGGTGGTGGTGATGCAGTCTTAACGGACACAATATACTATTGTCTGACAGTGTTAGTTGTGGTGAGGCAAACTTAGCACACGCATGATGCATTATAGTCTGACAGTGTCAGTGGTGGTGGTGAGGCAGACTTAGCACACGTTCAATGCACCATTGTCTGACAGTGTCAGTGGTGGTGAGGCAGAGTTAACACACAGAATGCACCATTGTCTGACAGTGTGAGTGGTGGTGAAGCAAAGTTAACACACAGAATGCACCATTGTCTGAGAGTCTCAGTGGTCATGAGGCAGATTTGAGCAGTGACAGCAAGTCAGGAGGCTATTGCCACTAATTCTGCCAGCTGTCACTTTCATTATATGTCAGTACACTGTAATATCCACTTGCTTCATAATCTCTACTTTGATTACTATAATGTGGTGTCCGACAATATTATGACTGTGTTTTTATTGCACTAAAATGGGGCTTGTAGCACAGCTATTATGCTAGTGTGGAGATTTAGTATCTCTGAATCATGCCAATAATAAAATACATTATCACCCTTAGTCCATCCTATGGGGCTTGGCCCACCCAATACATGGGCCTAAAGGTGACATAGGATATGTCACTTGTGGATTCTAGCCACATGGGAAAAGATTTGAAACATGCTAATAGCCATGGTCATCATACTTACCAGCTACCTTGCATAATCATAGAAGTCATGTGCGGTGCACATGTAAAGGGAGCCTGACCATGTAAACATCATCCACATGCATCAAGCTACCATGCATGGTCATTGTACTTCTCTGGTCTTTGCGCCATGTGGCATTGTGCTCCAGTATTAATTTCACTTGTAGGCTTGGCAAGCAAGAGGGTATAATGTCAGCAGGGTCTAGCTCAGACAGGGCTCTTGCATGATACACCTGGGACTACAAAATCTTGCTGAGAGTGCAGGCTAGGGAGTGCTGTCTCCGGGTTATGATGTTCAGTATATAAAATGGATATCTTGCGCACTATTGCTAAGGAAGTTAGATATGTCACTGACATTACCCACTCTGATGAGCAATGTTAGCATAAACACAGTGATCTGCAGAGCTGCCATGCAAACCTTCTTGGACAGTAAGAAGAAGAAGTTAAGGAGAGAGACAACCTCCATATTATGTTAAGACAGCTGTTTTATCTTTTTTGGAATGACTGTACAGTAAGCCTGAAACTTTCAGCTATACATAATTTGTGCTGTTATACATATGCTGTGCCTATTAGTGTGCTTCTTTGCTTTTCTTTTGTACTGTAAAGGAAGCAAACACAGAAAATAATATCACCTAGCTTAGAAGACATACCAAACTCTGTGAATAGCAGGGTAAATGTATTGTACTTAATGTATCTGTGCTTAATCTGTTTACAACAGTTTGTGTGTGATGTTAATATTTAACCATTGTTTAGTTTTTCATTAATTATTCATCCATTTACTGAGTTGCTGTCCTACATTCAATTGCCATTATTGTATAACTGTACTTGATGTTTATCAAATATATTATTTATGTATTTATTATGCATTTTAATGTTTTACTACCACTTAGGTATTCATCAACTTTGTAGATTTTTTCTTTTAGTTACTTTGTTGCTGCACTTAAGTCTTCCCTTAATACTTCATTGGTACAAACTGTGTGAGATTCATTTGCATACAGTGTTCCATTCCCATTGTTCTACATTGTTTCGCTGGCAGTTGTTTCCCTTACAAGTTTTATTTTAATAAACTCTACCATATCACACAAACCATTGCATTTGCACCCTAATCTGTTCTCTTTGCCATTCTATTTTAATTATGTTGTTTTGCTTTTCTTCATTTATTTTCATGTTTTTTTTTTCTGCAGGATTAGCCATGGAGCAAGTAGTGGTGAGACAGTGGCCATCATACACTGTACTGGTAACTGTACGAACAGTTGAGTCCCCAGCAGTGCCTGGTTAGGTCTCTCTGTAGGGTGATGAATATAACTCTATGTAGGAAAACATAGAGGGCTTGTTGGTGGCTTCCATTGCTGCTTGTTTGATGGATGCTATAGGCTGCTCATATGAAAGTGGCTTGCAAGGGGTCTCTTGGTCACCAGGCACAAGATTCAGTAGTTGGTTAATACCTCCCAACTTCTTTGCTTAAGATTTCTGGACAAAGCCAAACATAATGAGGGAAAAAGGCCTCAAATATGGGTTAAATTTTAAATATTACTCTAATCTACTTCAAAAATTAATAGAATAACAATTTTTTTCATCAACGTGCATTTTCTGAACAATAAGAAATGTAAAACTCTAATGCCTGGCATTATTGTTTAACTGTAATGCTTAGTGATTTGCCAAAAAATTAAACATTTATGGGGGAGAGGGTAAAAATATGAGGCAAGATCAGGGATATTTTATGAAATTCTGGACAGTTGAGAGGTATGTTGATGATGAGCATGGTGGACAGGCAGCTCAGTGCCGACATTGGGACCCTTGAGTACCTCCTCAAGTGGCTGGTATAGTTGTGTAGCTCTAAGTTGTTCCTGACCCACTGGCCATCAGTGGTGGTGCCTGACCAATGTGTTGGCCACAGATGTCTGTGCGTTTGTGTGTGTGCACATGAAAAGGCATAGCATCAGGCATGAGACCTGGATGCCTATATCTTTATTTCATGTGGGAACACATAGCATTGTCTATTAGCTTGTATTTTGACAGCCATTTTTATAACTCTGGGTATTTATCATGCAGCGGTATCCCAGTCATGTCTGAGCTACATTATCACTTAAGCACTACTAATTGTGACACATTGCACTATCTAGACAGTGCTGCCTACCACAGAATGGTCACATTATGCTCCTTTCTGAATACCTCATGTACCTCAGCAATAATCTGAATTTTGCAGCTTTCAATCCTGTGATGTATATACCTCACTTTTTTCTAACTACAAGGGATTTACACTCTACTTCTTGTATGACCACAGAAAACTGACCAGATTATCAAACTATTGCTCTGTGTGAATAGAGTTGTGATACACTAAAATATACAGGCATCCTGTTTCTTTTAGTAAGACATTTGCTTACACAGTGTTTGTTTGTTGGCTTGTTTTTTTCTTTCTTTCTCTGTTAACTAGGTAGGTGAGCTGGCCTTTAGATTTTTTTCTGTCACAACCAATTCATCGGTGGTTCATATTATCAGCCTTGATACAGGTGTTGAACACAATTGCTCGATTGGTTGATTATTAATATTTGATAGATTGAGAGAAGCAATATATGAAAAAAGCATGCAGATCGTACTACATAGCAAGACTTGTATTTACAATTGTATAATGCGGTAAGAAAAAGTGAAAGAAATATTCACAAAATGTAATATGGACTCTTGTGGGTGATGCATTATGTTAGAACTTTTTTCAGTTACAGGGGTATGAGAAGGCTTGTTGGTGCCACACTTTATTGCCAAAGAAATGACAGGTGTGGGCTTCTTTAAGGAGCATTAACAACTTTGCATTAAACTATACATAGCTTCATTACAAATATTTTTGGGAGATGATTCCAGTTTATGGAAACAGCTTATTTGAAATTCATTTCACCAAGTGGTATAAACCATTGTCTGCAATATTAGGGAGACATTGACAATTATGCACACACATTAAACTTGATGCAACCCCACCTCCACCTTAAACGCATCTGTCACTCCCACAGCAGAACTCACCGCTGTCACACTACCCTCGTACATATCCTGTACCACTCTTACATACTTTTCTGACACTCCTGACTTCCTCATACACTACCACAACTCCTCTCTAGGCACCCTGTCACATGCTTTCTCTAAGTTTACAAAAACACAATGCAACTCCTTCTGACATTCTCTGTACTTCTCCATCAACACTCTCAGAGCAAAGATGGCATCTGTAGTGCTCTTTCCCGGCATGAAACCATACTGCTGATCACTAATCATCACGTCCCTTCTTAACCTTGCTTCCACTACTCTTTCCCATAACTTCATGCTGTGACTGATCAATTTAATCCCTCTGTAGTTACTACAGCTCTGCACATCACCCTTATTCTTAAAAATCAGTACCAAAACACTTTTCTTCATTCCTCAGGCATCCTCTCACTTTCCAAGATTTCATTAAACAATCTGGTTAAAAACTCCACTGCCATTTCACCTAAACATCTCCATGCTTCCACAGGTATGTCATCTGGACCAACAGCCTTTCCATTCTTCATCCTCTTCATAGCTATCCTTACTTCCTCCTTGCTAATCCACTGCACTTCATGATTCACTATCCGCACATCATCCAACCTTCTCTCCCTCTCATTTTCTTCATTCAGCAACCCCTCAGAGTACTCTTTCCATCTGCTTAACACACTCTCCTCGCTTGTGAGTATGTTTCCCTCATTATCCTTTATCATCTTTACCTGCTGCACATCTTTCCTAGCTCAGTCCCTCTGTCTAGCCAATCGGTACAGGTCCTTTTCTCCCTCCTTAGTGTCCAACCTTTCATACAACTCTTCATATGCCTTATCCTTAGCCTTCACCACCTCTCTCTTTGCCATGCACCTCATCTCCTTATACTCCTGGCTACTTTCTTCATCTCTCTGACAGTCCCACTTATTCTTTGCCAACCTCTTTCTCTGTATACTCTCCTGTACTTCCTCATTCCACCACCATGTCTCTTTATTGTCCTTCCTCTGTCCAGATGTGATACCAAGCACCTTTCTAGCAGTCTCCCTTACTATCTCTGCTGTAGTTATCCAGCTATCTGGTAACTCTTCACTGCCACCCAGTGCCTGCCTTAACTCATCCCTGAACTACACCTCACAATTACCTTTTTTCAATTTCCACCATTTGATCCTTGGTGCTGCCCTCACACTACTCCTCCTCTTCTTGATCACCAAAATCATCCTACAAACCACCATCCTATGCAGCCTGACTACACTTTCTCCGGTCACCACTTTACAGTCTCCAATCTCCTTCAAACTGGCCCTCCTACATAAGATATAATCCACCTGTGTGCATCTTCCTCCACTCATATATGTCAGCCTATGCTCGTCGATCTTGTTAAAATACGTATTCACCACAGCCATGTCCATCCTTTTTGCAAAATCCTCTACCATCTGAACTTCTGCATTCCTTTGTTTAACACCATACCTACCCATCACTTCCTCATCCCCTCTGTTCCCTTCACCAAGATGCCCATTGAAATCTGCTCCAATCACCACTCTCTCACCCTTGGGTATAGTCATCACCACTTCATCCAATTCACTCCAAAATTTTTCCTTCTCATCCATTGCACACCCAACTTATGGAGCATATGCACTAACAACATTCATCATTACAACATCAATTTCCAGCTTCATAAACATCACTCTATCCGACACTCTTTTCACCTCCAAAACACTCTTAGCATACTGTTCCTTCAGAATAACTCCTACGCCATTTCTCCTCCCTCAATCAAGGATAAGCTCTGAGCCCTTTCTTATTTGCAATGGTGATGGACAAGTTGACAGACGAGATCAGACAGGAGTCCCCGTGGACTATGATGTTTGCAGATGACATTGTGATCTGTAGTGAGAGTAGGGAACAGATGGAGGAGACCCTGGAGAGATGGAGATATGCTCTAGAGAGAAGAGGAATGAAGGTCAGCAGGACTAAGACAGAATATATGTGTGCGAATGAGAGGGAGGATAGAGGAATGGTGAGGATGCAAGGAGTAGTGGTGGTGAAGGTGGATGAGTTTAAATACTTGGGGTCAATAGTTCAGAGTAACGGTGAGCGTGGAAGAGAGGTGAAGAAGAGAGTACAGGCAGGATGGAGTGGGTGGAGAAGAGTGTCAGGAGTGATTTGTGACAGACGAGTACCTGTAAGAGTGAAAGGGAAGGTCTACAAGAGGGTAGTGAGACCAGCTACGTTATATGGGTTGGAGACAGTGGCATTGACAAAAAGGCAGGAGTTTAAGCTGTATGTGGCAGAATTAAAGATGTTAAGATTTGCACTGGGTGTGATAAGGGTGGACAGGATTAGGAATAAGTATATTAGAGGGTCAGTCCAGGTTGGAAGGTTTGGAGACAAAGCCAGAGAGGCAAGATTATGTTGGTTTGGACATGTGCTGAGGAGGGATGCTGAGTATATTGGGAAAAAGATGCTAAGGATGAAGCTACCAGGTAACAGGAAAAGAGGAAGGCCTAAGATAAGGTTTATGGATGTGGTGAGAGAGGACATGCAGGTGGTTGGTGTGACAGAGCAAGATGCAGAGGACAGGAAGAAATGGAAACAGGTGATCTGCTGTGGCGACCCCTAACGGGAACAGCCGTAAGAAGATGATGATGATTAAACTAGTTTTGAATAAAAGTTGCTAAAGTTCCAATCTAACCCTTCACTGTCTGCACTAATTTCACTCCAGCATATTTTTGTCTATTTTGTGCCAAGTACTTTTGTGCCATTTTGTTTTGGCTTTTGCAGGTGAATTTGGTTAGCTAAATGACTGCTGTAGCTAAGAGAAGATTGCAAGGAAAACTGTACTACAGAAATGGAAAATCCATTTGAATTTTTAATAAAATAATTATCTGGCATTAAGGTTGAGTGTTTGGATGCTCATTGTAAAACACTTCATGCTAAAAGAAATAAATAACCCACTGTGAAATAATGGAAAATGGAAAGGAAATGTGGATCCCATTGAAGGAAGTCTTTCAGTAACTCGTTCCTGTATCAAATCTCTATGCTGGAAAATAGTTTTAGGTCTGAGTGGGTAGATGAATATTCAAGTGGGTTTTGTACTAAATCCTTAACCTAATAAAAGTACTGCCAACGTCTCCAGTTCAAGATACTTTTTTTTGTAACTATTTAGTAAGAAAAAGGTAAACGCCCCAAGGAGCAGATGGATGAAGCCAAGACTGGTTCAATTTGTAGCCCAGTTACTGGAGTAGTCAATCAGGCAGTGTGTCAGTGAGCATACAGCGCTAGATCTTCTGTCCTTGGTGGAGGCAGTCAGCCCAGTTTGCTGTGACACTATTGATTCCTGTGGTGAAGTAAGGGTGCAGTGCACAACACATGAGTTGGGGATCTTTCAAGCTGTAATAGGCAGTAGCCATCCTGCTCTCAACCAGTTGCATTTTTTCCTCCCACCATGGATTTCTCTATCCCATTGCAGCTAAATGATACCACCCAGTACTGCACTATACAACTCCTCTCACCTCTGACAACCACACTATCCCTAATTCCCACTTCCCAAAACTTAGTCGACCTCAAAGCTACCTGTCTCCACTCACCTTTTTACTTCAGTCACATCAATCCTTGAAATACCACCAATATAAACACCACAATTTCATTGCTTCATTTCAAAGCTGAAATAAACAATGCCTTCTTTATATTTTAACTCACAAATCTATCTCACTAGCTAAACTAAAAGTCAGCCACAAAACACCTTCATTCTATTTTTATAGATATAAACACTTGTTTAGCACCTCTCAGAATAGCCAATTCAATTTGGTCCCACTTCCACCATCAAATAACTGATCCCAAAAGTCGCACCCACTATACTTGCTGCTGATTATCTGCTCAATATATACATTAGCATGGCTGCCAGCTCTCTAGCTTACCTCATTGCAATCCTGATAAGCAGATATATCTACGAAAACTATGTACCAAGTAAGTAGAAAAAGTATCTAATCATTCTCCTACACGAGGGTGGGGAAACCATTGAATTTTGTAACTGTCTCCTTGTAGCCATTCTTTCCCCTCTATCAAAAATACTTGAAAACTGCATCTAGTTGCAGTTCCTGATACATCACCTTCTCTCCTCAACCCATCAGGAATTCAGGCCACTCCATGGCACTACTGCAGATCTCCTCAGTTTCATCAATCAATTTCTTTTCTCCTCACTGCTCCTGGACTTTTCTAAGGCATTTGACTCCACATCTCACTAGACGCTTCTCTACAAAGTTTCTTCATTATTCCTTGACAGCTCTTCCCTCTCTTAGTTCCACAATTACCTCTCCAACAGATTACAGACAATGAAGTTGTAGAAAGAGCAATCATTATCTTTGCTTATCTCAGTCAGTGCCGAAGAAGTCTCAGATCTACACCCCATACTCTTCAACATTTTTATTAATGATCTACATGTAGCTACCAAATGACATCACAGTCATTCAGTACACTGATGACATCATGCTCATTTCCTCTAGTAAGTTCCAGCCAGAATTTCAGGTTCAGGAAAGGACCTATTGATTTCTAGATCAACCAATCTCACCTTCTGTTAAATGCTAAAAAACAAGCTCTTGCTTTTCATACCAAACTATGTCACCAGCACAAAAAGTAATTTCCCTGTCACCTTAACAAACAATACATCTACCAAACTCATCACAGATACAAAATTCCTTGGTATCACAATAAATGAGCATCTAAAGTTTGGCATCCATATACAAGTTATCAAGAAAACCCACAAAATAATTGGTCGCCTGCATCTCAGCAAATACTTTTTAACTGATAATGCCAAAAAAATCAATAGCCGCTACATTTCTCCTACCCTTACTACTATATACTATGTCAGTTTCTACCAGCCTTGAGAAAACCCCTAACTAAAACTGAACATGCTATAATAAGAGAACAAGATTTAGTGCTAATCATGCTGCAGCTTCTCATCACTAATTGGCCTTAATACAATTGCACTTGCAAGAACCCCTTCACTACCTCTCTATAACACATTTAGTAACTCTCCATAAAATTATTAATAAACCCTGTAACTGTCCTGCATTCCTAAACATAGTGGAATTTTATTCCCCTAACACACCTCTAAGATCCATGGACAAATTTCTGTTAATAATAACCAAAAGCCATAACTGCACTGGCCTGCCTCTGTATTCCAGTTATTTCTCTAAAATCTGGAATTCTATTCCTAGTTCCATTAAACAACCGATTATCTTATCTAGATTCAAAACTCTACTAAAACCACATTTCATAGCTTTGCTCCTGCACATCCCCTGGACAGACATTTCCACTTCCGGTGAACTCCAACATTGCTCCCATTAAAGTAATTGTCTATTTCCAAGTCTCAAAGGCCACCCCAGCAGTACTAGCTATTTATACCATATTGCTTCCTAACATCCTCCACACACTTCCTGCACATCTAATACCACATTCTTATCTGATATACTGTTTATCTGTAATTACTTTAAAACTATCCCCAAATTTCTTCTCCTCTTTATTACATTCCAACTGCACTGTGATGTTTATGATACCATGTGAAGATATGGGCGAAGGCTGCCAGCCTAGCCAGATAGAATGTTATAGATAATTCTATCATTTGTAAATATTAATGTAAGGCACAGGGTTGTTGTCTTAAATGGAAAAACTGCTGTTAGATGTGAAACTGCAAAACATGTCACAACAGTGCTCTCCACTGACCAAGTAAATGCAAACCCTTTGATCTAAAGTCAGCTCCAGCCTGTCTAGATGAAGACATGCTTTCTATTGTTTTAACCAAGAGTTATATTGCTAGATTGAAACATGCAAATGTATTTTTATTGCTCTGCTTCCTGACCAGCTGCAAGATAACACAAGGAGATGTTAAGGATGCAAATGCAGTCTCTGTTAGCCTGGGAACCCAGAGAAGTGTGAAGAATGATGTAATGGGAACCAGGAAAGTGATTTTTAAAAACAGAGAGAATCAGAGATTATTAAGCATTTTTATCTTGACCATCCAACTCATCAACACTGCCTGTGTTATATATGTAAGTTATCTTAGATTTGTGTTTTCTCTTAGAAATAGCTAGAAACTAGAAACATTAGACTGTGTTTTTCTGTGATGTCAGAACTGTACTACTGAATTATTTTAAGTATTTCTCTGTGATCTCTTAACTGTTAACTAGCACTGTGTAGTAAGAAGTATTGTCTTGTGTTTTTACTATTTATTATTAAATATTTTAAAATCTTTCAACTGTGGCTGTTTTGTGTAGAGATAAGTTAAGCTGTAAGAGTAGATTGCATGTATATAGGGCTGCTTTACCAATTCACTCTAATAAGCCTTGACTGTTTAGTTATACTACCAATTGGATAATAATATTGCACTGTAATAATTGGGCACCCTTTTAAGGGCCTTTGAGTAGCTGATAAATATTAGCTGGATGGTGGCAGGGATTTCTATCATATAGTCTGGGTAAAGGGGCACAGCTGGAGAACCTGTGCCAGCCTTCCCCAGGAGTGTCTGTGTGGTTATCTCAAAGTTTGTGTGTCAGCTACTTAGGCAGGGACACGAAGCACTGGTTGGACAGAGAGGGTGCTGGAGATTTTAGCTTGCCCAGCTGACTGAGATTTGGATCCTATAGCTGTGCTAGTGGGGAGTCTTATTGGGGACCTGGAAAGCAAGGGAGCAACCAGCCCCAGACTGACTGTGATCTCTGTGTGCTCTTAAGGGAAATTGCATTTTGCTGTGTGCGTTTGTTATCCTTTACTCCTATATGAGATGCCCCACACTGGTGTTAGTGGTGAGGATTGAGGCAGAGGAGTATGGAAAACTGACAAGGAGCCAGCTGACTGAGATGTGCCAGGCTAGGGGACTGGTGCATGGAAATCTGACTAAGGCAGACCTTATTGCAGCCTTAGTTACAGCTCCATTTTGGGTCTTTGTACTCCATTATTTTTTGTCTTTGTCCTAAATCATTTAACAAAGAAGTTGAGAACTATGGGTAACCCACTGGAGATTACATTCAGTAAAAAAATGTCAGACATTGGAGTTCCATGTTTCTTATAACTAAGATAATTAAAACAACATAAAAATGTTGGTGTGTGTGTGTGGGGGGGGTGGGGGGTGGGGGTGGCAACAGCTCATTATTCTGACTTTGCAAGATTACTGTTATTTATGTGAAGCAATTATAATAACTTATGTAATTACTGTTTCCATGGATCAAAGCCAAAGTGTGCCATCTTTTTATTAAACTCAGACATCTGATGTGCACATTGAAGTACTTATAACTATTGGGTAGAGGTGAGAGCTGATTCTAGATAGTAACTGTCCTCTTGTTATCTTCTCAGTTTAAATGGTCTATATCTAGCTTTCCGTATGTAATCTGCATTTGTAGCCATCAGTAGAAAGTAACTAAACTTGTTTTCTAAGTTTAAAAGGTCACTATCTGCATTTGCAGGAATAGTGTAGACTTAAAGTATTAATATGATTTGTGTAGAGCAATTGGAATACTTTAATGCATGGCTACTGCTTGCATGAGATACAGCAGATACACAATATTTGGCTGCCATTTTTTATCAGTAACGTACGCAGTGCATGCAATTGTTGCTATAACTTGGGTAAGAATGGGAACTTTCTGTAGAAAATAAGTGACTCTCTTGTTTCCTCATTTTACAGTCATTTTCTGACTTTACAAGATGAGAGTGCATTTGAGAGATTAATGTAATTTGTGCAATGCAGCTTGGAATACTTTAATGCACGACTGCTGTTTGTGTGGAATAGAGCTAATGCACAATACATGATGATCATTTTAAGCAGGTACTATTTGGCTTTGCAGTGGTAGAATGCATTTTTACGATTAATATGATCTGTGCAAAGCAGCTTGGAATACATTAATGCTTGACTGCTGTTTGTGTGGAATAGAGCTAATGCACAATACATGATAATCATTTTAAGCAGGTACTATTTGGCTTTGCAGTGGTAGAATGCATTTTTACAATTAATATGATTTGTGCAAAGCAGCTTGGAATACATTAATGCGTGACTGCTGTTTGTGTGGAATAGAGCTAATGCACAATACATGATGATCATTTTAAGCAGGTACTATTTGGCTTTGCAGTGGTAGAATGCATTTTTACGATTAATATGATTTGTGCAAAGCAGCTTGGAATACATTAATGCGTGACTGCTGTTTGTGTGGAATAGAGCTAATGCACAATACATGATGATCATTTTAAGCAGGTACTATTTGGCTTTGCAGTGGTAGAATGCATTTTTACGATTAATATGATTTGTGCAAAGCAGCTTGGAATACATTAATGCGCGACTGCTGTTTATGTGGAATAGAGCTAATGCACAATACATGATGATCATTTTAAGCAGGTACTATTTGGCTTTGCAGTGGTAGAATGCATTTTTACGATTAATATGATTTGTGCAAAGCAGCTTGGAATACATTAATGCTTGGCTACATTGCTGTCATTTTTTAATCACTATTGTCTGAAGTCTATACAAATGATGTCTAGATCTGCTGGGTGGGGGTGGAATCTGTCTCTTGAAAGTAACTGGCTCTGTTGTTATTTGCTTGGCATAAATAGTTATCTTTCAAAAAAGTAAAAAAGCATCATAGAACATTAGACTTTTAGAGCTTCTGAGGATTTAGCTGCCTTCCACTTTCCAAGGCTAGATATTTTGAACAGGCTTAGTAGTGCCCTCTGCCATAAATCCCACCTTATTTAAAACTGTCCTTCCTCAGAGCTGTGTACTGAAGGTCATTATAGCATGTGTGTGGAGTTGGGGATTATGTTATTATTTCTACAATTTTTACTCCAAAACTTCAGAGATGTGCACAGGTCACTGTAGTGTGTTAGGCTGGGGACAGTGTGGCAATTATTTCTTTAACTTTCCTCACAAACATCAGAAGTGTGTGCAGGGGCTTCCTGTTGCTTGTACAGCAGCAGTGCTTTGCCTTGTATTAACAAGTTGGAAACATTACTATGATCATTATTTTTCACTTTCCTCACAATCAAACATCAGATGTGTATGCAGGTGGCTATCATTTGGAAGAGAGTAAGAGAAAGCATGCTCACAGCAATGAGTTGAAACATATTCTAGTTATTTTTCCAGTTTCATCACAGTCTGATATCAGAGAGGTAAATAGAGGTGCCTGCCTTTCAGGGATAGGGATGAGAAGGCATGATGTATATACATATAATAATAGAGATTTAAATCTTTGAATATGGCCATTTGTACTTTCACTTTTTTCCCATTTTAACACCAGAGCGGAGTACAAAGAAAGATGTTATCTTTTTAGTGGGGGGAGTGTTTGAGGAGGCAGGTGCAAGCATTTGTTCATAGGTTCATAGGTGTGTACTAGGCAAATGGCCCTGGAGCCTTTACAAGCCTAACCCATAGGATTAACCTGGCATCATGCCACCCGACCTTAGTTCCCAGTGCCTCTGTCAAGTAAAGCCACGGGAGTGATCCCCGGGGTGAATTTTTTATTTCCCATCTAGTCATCAAGATTTCTCTTGAACAGGGCCAGTGAGGTGCTCTGCTTGACATGTATGGGAAGTCTATTCCATATCATGGGTAGTCTCTGGGTTATGAACCTGTCCCTCCAGCATGTTCTGTTGATTGTGGTAATGAGCTTGAGGTCTCTGGAGTGTGTGGTGCGGAGGGATTGGGATTTCTTTAGATGTAGCATTTCTAACAGGCTGGGTCAGACATGGCTTTGTAAGTCAAGCAGAGATTGCCTCTAAGTAGGTGATATGAGACAGAGAATAGTTGGAATTTTTTGAGTCTGTGCATATAGGACAAGTGTTTAAGGCCTAGGATCCCCTTTGTGAGATACTTTTGCAGCCTCTCCAGTTTTTGCAGGTGTCTAGTGAGGTGCATGCTAAACAGGGCATTGTACTCAATGATTGGCCTAATGTGGGAAGAGAAGAGAGAAGCAATGACCTCTTTCTTCCTGGGTGCAAAACCCTTAGTAATGAGATGTGCCACATAGAAGGACTTTCTGACCACAGTGACAATGTGGTGGTCAAAAGAGAAGTTGCTGTCAACCCATGTTCCCAGATCTCTTATAGCACATTTTATGTTCAGTGGACTACCATCAATGTGGTAATTCATGAGAACCGGGTTTTTCCCAAAGGGGATGATGACACATTTTTTGGCATTGAGCTTAAGGCCATGGTTCTGACACCAGTTGTTGGTCTCAGTGAGGCCTTTCTGTAGGATGTCAACATCACTTGGGGAGTTAATAATAGCTCCTAGCTTGCAATCATCAGCAAACTTTGTCAGCCAGAGACCCTTCTTGTTGGCCTGGACTACAGAGAAGTAGATACCAAACAGGAAATGACCCCTTTGGGACTCCATTCATGACTGACATGGAGTCAGCTGCTTTCACACTGTGGGTTCTATCTGTGAGCCAGTTTGCAACCCACCTAGTGATGTAAAGGTTGATACCTAGCTTAGTGAGTTTTTCTATGATTCCTGAGTGGGGAATGGTATCAAAGGCCTTGGGCAGATCAAGGTAGGCTGTATGAACCACCTTGCCTTCATCCACAGCTCTGATGACTGACTCAAAGAAGTTAACCAAGTTGAGAGACATGATCTGCCCTTCACAAAAACAAACTGTGTGGGATCCACAGTTTGGGAGATTCCCTATATCCTTGTTTATTAGGTCCATGATGGTGTGTTCCATAGCTTTGCATATCAGACTCATCAGGCTAATGGGGCGATAGTTCCAGGGTCTGTTAGTCACTCCTCCTTTGTGGAGAGGGATAACTGTAGAAGTGTGCCATTTGGTAGGGACAAAGCCTGAGGTAAGGCTGTGACTGAACAGGGCACACAGGTGAGGTGCCAGTTCACTCTGTTGTTCATGTAGAGCACAGCCAGGGATATTGTAAGGTCCCATAGAAGCTGTATTTTTGGCCTTGGACAAGTGCTGTTTTAACCTGTGCAGCAGTAATACTGAGGGCCTGGCAATCCTCTGGTATTGTGATTGGTCCTCTGGGGGGTAAAATTATCACTGAATCTGTCAGCCTATATATCTGATAACCATAGAGAAAATAACTGCAATATGCTGTGCATAGAGGGGGCTGCTTGGTCTTCTCAGTTTATTGTGAACTATTATTTTGTCAACTTTGGCATTAATTCCTAGATACAACTTATTTCGTCAGTGAAAAAAATAAGACTGTATTTCTTTTCTTATTCAAGATTTTGGTTTGTGTCACCACCAGATCAAAAGATTGGAAAAAAAGCTCTAAAATGCACTTTAGAACATCTAGAACCCCATGCCTCTGAGGATCTAGCAGCCTCCAGACCACATCTTGATTCAGTTATTTATTTCACAGTTACAACAAGAGTGTTGAAAGGATGCAGGCAACAGCAAAGTTATAGTAAGACAGAATTTTATTCCTTAACCAAGGATTTTGTTCAGCCATTGTTGCATGAAGAGGCTGTTTTAAAAACTGTAAAATACTTCTCGAAACTTCCATATCCACCCATGACTTCCAGATGACCAAGTAGCCCCCTCTATGCATAGCATATAGCAGTTCTTTTCTCTACGGTTATCAGAGTCCAGTCTTGTCTAATTATAATGTGTTGAATAAATAAATGCAGCAAAAATTGAAGTACAAGACACACTATGAGAAAAGGAAGGAAGAAAAGTTATCTATGTGGGGTGAGTAGGCCAGGATGGTGGGGGAAGATTGAGGGGCATGTGGTGATGTGCAAGGGGGAAGGGGCAAAAGAGGGGGTGCAGTATAGCCCTTCGCATAGGGTGTCAGTTCTCCTACATCTGGGCCTGGACACTTGTACTGCCATATAGTGCTGAAGTACTGGAGTGTACATCTCCGCACTTACAGTGTACACTGATTGAATGACACAAAAGACAAGATAAGAGCTTCCTGACAGGTAGTCACCGCATTTCTGATCATCTCACACAAGTGTGATTCGAAATAATGGGATAGTCATTATTGTGAACATCTGTCTTGAACAAAAAATTACAGGGAAAATATTTTTGGAGTGGGAAAGTCACTCTGCGTGCCATTTTTTTTTTAATGCACCCCTTGCACCCTCCCTCCACTACTTGTGTATAACAACTCCAAGGTGACTACATCATAGGGAAAGGGGAAATTCTTGTTATAACAACAATCTGGTCTTCTAGTGAAAAGGCATTACAGTAGTGATTGCAGAACTGAATTTTGAGAGAACACATTGGCTGCTGTGAGAAATGCAAGCAGATACATGCAGTTTTTAGGTTAAGCTGGCAAAGACTGACACTCTCGACACAAGAATAAGAAGGCTCAGCAGCAGTGCAGCTGGCTCATGAGACCCACAAATTTCCATGCTCACCATTTTAGCTACTTATTAGACTCGTTTGGAGAATCTTGATAGGCAGTCAGAATCACAAGGGGTAAACTGTGAGAACATACTGCATACAAGCAAAATGGGAAGAACCAATTTATGTTGATCAAACCTCCTGTTTATTTGAAGAATACATACTTATTTTAGTGATGCTGGAGAACTGTGGGGATAAGGATGTTTCCCTTTACCCTAAAAATTGCTGGATCTTTGAGTTAGTAACACATCCCCTTCATATAATGGAGATGCAGGCAAAGGTGGATTACAATAGCAGCATTTTGGGTGGCTACCCAGGGCTCAATGAGTCAGAGGGTCTAACTTGAGCTGGCTGAGAAATCCTGACAACAAGGTATTTTTCAGAAATCAGTCATCAATTCAGGTGTAATTATGTAATATGGGAATCAAGCAAAAGTATATTGTGTATCATTAAAATTACATATATTAGCCAAAAACAAGGCCCACCACAATGTATTTAAGCAAAAGCCACTTTTAGTAAAGTAGTTCATGTTTTGATCAAAGTTTGAAAGTTGTTTAAAAACATTAACTGCTTTAAGAAAAGTTGGTTTTGGTTAAGTACTTTGCAGAAAGACATGTTTTGAGATTGTTATTAGATAGTAACACGTTAACAGGAAGCCATAGCAGACCAGTATCCCCTCTTTAACTTTCCTCATGTTTATTCCACATCGAAAGAGGTGGTTTTCATATTTTGGAGATAAAAGGTTGAAAGCTATAGTCTCCAAATTAAAATGGCTCTGTTTATTAACTTCTACACCATTCCAGGTCACTTCTAGAATGATAAGCTGTAATTTCCACTTGCCATTATATTTAGCAGATAAAAAAAAAAATCTCAAGAATCAAACTGTCTTAGTACTATCCAGTTACTCAGCTTGTTACTTGAAATAAATAAAACAAATAAATGAATACAGAACATTGGCTCAAAGGAAGAGCTTGGCTGGGCGGAAAGCTACACTCATCCAGCTCTGGAAGTGAAACAGATTAAGAAGGAACAGTAACATTTTAGCTCCACCTCTGTATCCTGTTTCTCTTTCACTCATGGGAAAACTGCTATCATTAGTACCACAACTCATAGTGACGTATCACTGTGTGCAGCTCGTAACACTCAACTTCCATTGTTGTTGGAAAATACCAGCTTTTAAGCTTAATATCAGGGTGTCATGAATTTCTGCATGACCCCTTTAAAATATGGTTTCCAGAGTTAAGTTTGTCAGCAGCAGCAACAACATCAGAGGTTTGATTCAATCATCAGTGCCACAACATGACATTGGTCAATATTAATTAATTGAATGAAAACATCATCAAATGGCATTTCATTGGAAATGCCATTCATTGAACCCCCACACCGCTCCGCTAATTAGATATACCAAATCTGAGATTGCAGTACAGTGGGAGAAAGGGCAAATTTCCTGATCCCTATTGTAATGCAATCTCAGTCAGAACCTACCACACAACTGTACTGAATTCCTCTGTCTTTCCCATTTTAGGGAGCAAAATAATAGGGTGCCATGAATTCTCGACTGGCCCCTTTAAATCCCAATTTTGTTTTTTTGTTTTATTTCCTTTTTTAAGTCAATGTTGACATCATCATGCACTGGTGGTGTATGGTTGTGCATCTTGACATGAGTATCATGAGAGAGTGTGGCAGTTCCTTACTGCTTCTCTGAGTGACTCAGACAGTTGGAAAGTTAGAAAAAAAAAAAACAATCGTTTATGGCAGAAGCCCATTACTGACTTGCAGGAGTCACAGCCAACCAATAAGGACATTGAGTCGAGTCTTGTATCTATGAGGAGGACTTGCATCACATATGAATCCAAGATACTTCGGCAGTCATTTATTTATTTGCTACTGCCATACTTCTTCACAGAAAAAACAGGTGGGAATGGAAGTGCACGTAATTTGGAACTCCAGCACAAAATCAAATTTGTTTTCTTATTAGTTATTGATCTGTAGTCGATACCAGCATTTGCATCATGTTCATATTAGTGATAATGGTTTCTAAAAATACATTTTAGTTGCTTCACATTTTTTCATTCCTTTCACTTCCATTTGTACTAACTTAGTGCTAGTAAAAAATGTGTTGTTTTTCAGATAGTGTGACTTTCTCGCACTCCTACTTCAGAAGTACAGTTCAGGTTTGCCCAATCCTCCACTCATCTATGTCATTATTACAAAGGACAACCCAGGCTGCTCGTGATCTGCCTTTTCCCACTGCCCTCCTCTTGAGGGAGGGGGTGAAAATGGCAACTGCAATTGTGCTTAAAAATGCCGATAGAGGTGAGTACCCATGGTGAGTTTCTATTCTCTTACAAATACTTAAACATGAAGTGACCGAACCGTTATCTCTTACCTAAATCCATGCTGTAGTAAGAGGATCAAAACAAAATTGTGGTTTTCAGATGGTGCCAGTTTTCCCAGGCAGACTGAGTATTACCCTACCAAAGCCTAGCTTTAGCAGACGTAACACATTTGCTGCTAACATAATCCCCCAGATTTATCTAGCAGCCATGCAGGAATAAGTTATTTCTGCACACCAGGGACTGTTCCTGTTCAGCACGGCAGCGCGCCATGCATATGTATGAAGGCACACTGCCATGCTGTAAAACAGACACAGTTCCATGTACGAGAGCAGAGCTCTCACAATACACACGCCCCCTGCAATCCAGAATTGCCGTTTGGCAATTTAAAATGAGCGAGAACTCTCATAACACCCCCAACCTGTCAGGTTAAGAAATGTGGACAAAGCCATAAGGGACAATCGTCCCTACCAAACCAAAATTTGATAGAATAACAGATTTTGCATAAGCACATAGCGCACACCTCCCAACCCACCAGAGTAAGGAATGTGGACAAAGCCATAAATGACAATCGTCTCACAAAGCAGAAAGTTGATGGAATAACAGGTTCAGTATTAGCATGGATATTCTAAAGGGTAAAAGCATAAGTACAATAGTGTAGTGGTTAGAGTGTATGGCTTGTATCTAGTTATTTACAGTTCGAGCCTCACCAAAGACATTTCCATTTTGTATGTGTAAACATATTAAAATTTTAATTTTTTGCATATTTATGTAAGAAGTAACTGATTTTTCTCAACAAGAATAGTGTATTAGGCCAAGATGTGAGGTATCAGTGTAATAAAGTAGTGAAACCCCCATATAAACACAAGTGCCCCATACAGTATAGTCACACAAGAATAAATTAATCACAGAACATTGGGGAATGTCAGGGAAGATAAATAAATCTATATTATGTAATGAATGATGAATCAATCCCATACAGGTGGTAGACCAATATAATAAAACATAAACAATGCTAAGCATTGCTCAGCTATGTTGACCGGGTGTAAGCATTGTGTACATATGAATACTAAGCAATGGATAGCCCAGCTAAGTGGATTTTCACATTGGTAAACAATGCTGAACCTGCCTCTTTAAGCACTGCCGACCTTAGCTAAGCAGGTTTGCCCTTAGCTTAGCTTAGCTCAGCATTTTCAAAACCGTCCAGTAATGGTAAAGGGTGGGAAATCATCCATATTTAAACCCTGCAGGTGGGAATACAGCTCATAACTGGTTGTAGCTCTCCACTGTAGGCAGTATAGCAGGTGTCGGAGAGGGCATGTGCTTCCGGGTGCAGTGCTGGGGCATACATGCATCCAAGGTCATGGTAGAACTCCTGGTAAAAAAACATGACATGAGACTGCTGTAGGGCCAGTACCAGGGCTCTCAATATCAAGTGGAAGCCTGGGAAAGTCTCACCCATGATCTCACCAGTGCCACTGGTATCCCTCGGACTGGTGAGCAGGTCTTGAGCAGGTATGGCACCACTATGCCAACTTGAAACAGAGGGAGAGGGAGCTCTTGGAACAGTGGGTCCAATAAGTAAAACACAGGGGAGATGTCCCAGCAGTGTATAAGTATTCATAGTAATAATTGTTTACCAAAGTCCAGTCTGTGTATGTGATGGATATGTATGCATAAATGTTTCTCTATTTTCATTACAGCTGCAGCTGAGCGGGCTGTGAACAAGAAAGCCCATGCCAGCAGGTTGCAAAGACTGCATCGCGAGGCTGGTGAGTAACAATCCTGCTTGTAGTAGTCATACCAAATAAATATAAAGGAGTAAAATGTCACTTGGCACTATAAGAATGTATATGGTTTCCACTGAATAAACCAGACAATATGACAGTAATAGTCCCATATAGGTCATATTTAAATAAAAGTGTAACTGCCTGGCAATAGAGTTCTAAATCCTGGACTGGTTGTGTTTACTCTGGCATTGTATGGCCTCATGTTGCATTCACCAAGATCTGGTATGTGAATAGTACTGATGTGTCAACTGTTTCTCACACTGTGCTACATAAAGATATGTCTAGGAATGTCTGTATAAGAATGTTGTAATTACAAGGTCAGATTGTACAACCAAGAGAGACTTAGACAAAAAATACTGAAGAAAAAGACAGCACTTTCTAAATAGCTTGGTCTGATGAAACACAAATTGTTGTATTTTTAGCACACACAGCCATTGTTCGAATCCTGGGAGTGGTAGTAAGTTGTATGCATAATAATACCTCTCAAGTGTACAGATTAGTGCAGAATGTCCAGATTTATGCCTCATGTTTCTAGCCTGTTCCTCTATTTTCCTGGCAAATCACTGGGATGATCTCAGGATTGTAGTCACTAAATAATGACATACAACTGAGTTTCAGACTTCAGCTCCTTCAGAAAATGTATATTAAAACAAATCCTGTTACTCTAGCAACTTTCTAAAAGTTTCTTAGAGCAATATTTAAAATATGTCCCTATTTGTACCTCCAGTTTGTCAAGCTTTGTACAGATTTTTTGCATTAAGTGGTTGAGAGGTATGTGCAGAATTATAAGTAGAAATCTGGGAATATCTATAGAAACAGTCAGGTAGTGTTAACAAACATTCCCTCCACAGGTCTACCAGTTAATAGAAGTAGAATGTAGTTATAAGACAGTTGAAGTATACACTGTATACAAACATACCACTGCCCAAACCAAGGCCACAGGGTATTTTAATAATACCTGTAGAGTAATAATTAGAGCAATGATCATTAAAGTTGTGAGTACTGCAAGGATATACAAGTTGTTAATTGACATCCCCCCACCATATCTGCAACAATAATCTAAACACACAACTCAATGGGTATACTTTACACCAAACCAACTGTTGGGACATATGTCCTACTGTTCAACAAATATTGAAATGTGTTTCTATTGTTGAACTACTATCATTGGTGGCCTGTTGCTATCAGTGTTCATCGGTTCATAGGGTCATAGGTTGGTACTAAGCTATACAATTCCCTGGCTATTTCTTCCCACACTATTTACTTTCCTGGACCCCTGTCTAGCAGGGTGACTGACATGACCCCCGTGTTGAATTTCCTTTCTCCCATCCAATCATCAAGGTTCCTTTTGAAGAGGGCCAAAGAGGCGGTCTGCTTGACATGTATGGGCAGTCTATTCCAGAGTCTGGGGAGTCTCTGGGTCAGGACCCTATCCTTCCAGCATGTTTTCTTTATTGTGATGACAAGGTTTAGATCCCTGGAGCGTGTGGCTCTGAGGGATTGGGATTTCTTTAAGTGTAACATGTCCAACAGCTACAACAGACATGGCCTTGTATGTTAAGCAGAGATCGCCTCGGAGTAGACGATATGCAACAGATATGCCAACTTCCGGGGGGGGAGGGGATGAGCCCCATCCCCTGAGGTGGGTCCAACCAAAGGTGGTGCAGCACCAGCAAATGAGGAGGTCCCAGGGTGGGTCCCAGATATGCTGGGGCCCAGTGCCATGGCCAGATGAGGTGTAACCTGCATGCCGTTGTAATAGCCACTGTGGTTCCACATATGCATGTGTTCTGTTTGCTATGCAACTGTTCCAAATCTGTAGCTTTGGGTTAATGGGAATACCCAAGCATGCTGTTATAACTAATCCTGGATTGTGTTGACTATTACTAACCCACATATGTTCTAAAATTGTAACACCATATCAGGTTTGGGAAGGCCACTCCCGGCGGACCCACCTCTCCCACCTCATCTGGCCATGGCACTGGGCCCCAGCATATCTGGGACCCACCCCGGGATCTCCACATTTGCTGGTTCTGCACCACCTTCAGGTGCAACTGCCTCAGGGGATGGGGCTCGTCCCTCCCCGTGAGTGGGCATGGACAGGATACCGTCACCCAAAGTCAGGTCCAGGGTTTCGTGCATAGCAAGCTCTGAAAGGAGTTTGGAGATCTGCTACACCAGTTTGAGGGCTGCTGGGCACAATTAGAGGGTCAGCCTGCCCCTCCTACTCAGCCCCCAGCACAGCTACCATTGGGGCCGTGAAGGTGCAGTGGTGACTGCCCATGGGTGGGGACCAACTGTCCAACTGTTTACATTTGGGGGTTCATGGGCTTCCAATTTCTAAACACCCCTCCAAGCCCAAGGTGTTTATCCCCATATGTTATATACCTCCCCTGTATGCTATTTTGTCTGTCTTTCTATCCAACCTACCTCCTGAAATATGCCTACAATCCTTCCCCATCATCCCACTCTCAACTTAAAAAAAGGGTGCAATCTAGTCCCCCTTAAAAAAATTTCTCCCCATACATAGCTGTCCATTTCACACACGTGTCCACTGGAGACATGTAATCTGGCCTAACTGGCTTCACAACACATTATTGTTGTCCTCACCCCTCCCTCAGGGGTTTGAGTGCCCAAATCTACCTCCAAATTCAGTATATATGCACAGCTGTTGCTGTAGAAGAAATGGACAGTTACAGACCTTCCCTACACCTGTCCTGCACATCCCTAGCTACTTTTTCAGTTGTTTTTCCCTTTGCATGCCCCCTTTTTCACTACTTTCCTATCACCCCTTTTTTCTTTTCTTTTAAAGAAATTAGCATGGGAGTAAGAGGGAGTAAGCTCTTTTAAGCAGTAGAATGCAGGATTAAGCCTGTTTGTGTAGCGCTATGCAATGCCTACACAGATTAAGCACGTTCAGGCTAACTGTCTGTAAGCATATTTAATCATATATATGCACACACACAACTATATATATATATATATATATATATATATATATATATATATATATATACACACACACGCATACATGCATATATAAATATATAAATACTTATAGATACATATAAAGAGAGTATAGATAGAGGGTGCAAAGAATATCAAACAGCCATTATTCCTACAGTTGCCGCCTTTTCAAATGGCCAGGGTCTGATTTTTCTCTACAAATGAAAATTATTGCATGAAACATATACCTGCACATGATGCAAAGGACATGACACCACACAGTTTGCATACATATAAATGTTTATTTGTGTACTATTTCAGTTTTTTATGCCAATTCTTATAGCATTTAGGTGTTTGAAATACATAACTGATTAATGGAACTCTCAAAGAAAACATATGATATAGTAATCTGCAAAACATAACATACTTTGCTGTCTAGGCTAAAGCTCTCAAGTAGTACAACAGTAAAAAATACGCTTATCTTGATGACAAGAATCAATCAACACTTAATTACAGATGTAGTTCAATAGCCTCCAATTACACTCTGTAGTCAACCCCCTAGGAGGAAAAGTATCAATTGTCACAATGTAAATGTATCCATTACATAATGTTTAACTTAAAATGTCACTATCACACTGACAAACAGAACTGTGTGCAAGACAGTAAGGTCTAGCACATCACTGTTCCCATGGTGAAATGTATGAAAATGTACAGCCATATACCTTTATGTTTCTTATTATTGATATTCCTTACATGTTGTAATAGCCAAGGTTAAAAACATTTAATACCCCTCCCCATAAAATGATATCTTACAAGGGCATATAACTGTTTTCTCTATACACTGACCTCCAGACTGTACAGGGTCACACACGTTTTGTCCAGTTGTAGCCCTCATATGTATGGACCCTACCTCACAACTTGTGTGGGAGTCCACAACATTACTGGAATGATAGCTGGAATGTCAGCACTAAATAATGATAGACCATACCTATCAACTTCTTACTGCATGACATCTGGACAAAGTCTGGTATATAAGTGGAAGGCAGATGCTGAAACACAGGGCCATATTTGAAATATTGTTGTTATACACTGTGAAAGTTGCTGGTGTTACAGGATTGGTTGCACCATACCCTTACTCAGGAATATGAAGTCAGAAACACAAATGGATGTTGCCATGTACTAATAGTAACCAACAGACAGAATGCCACTGATATGTCAGGGCAAGACCTGTGTGGGGAACAGACAAAACATAACAGCCAATCCTCTGGCCATCATGTGGATAGGCCCACAGTTGAGAGCTATGCAGACAGACTGCATTCCATGCAAAACTAGCATGTATACACAAACCCTGTAAAACTAGCAGTATTCAATGCATATAACAGCAATACGCACACACTGTCCCTAGGTCTGGAACCTTATACAAACATGTAGTTGGTGTAACACTGCTACTCCCACACATAAAGCATGTCTTTCATACAGGAAGGGTAAAGGGGCAATGCCCAGATGATGTAGTTATTTATAGTAGTGGGTTGCTATGACATTGGCTATTAGAAGAACTACACAGCTGCCTGCATGCAATTAGGAAGTGGAGGCCATCACCTGAACATGAGCATCACCTACAAAAGCTATGATTAAACCTATTCAAACAAGCTTGATCCCAATAGGAGAGAGAGAGAGAGAGAGAGCCCCAAAAAACTCATAAACAAAACCTCAAAATAAGAAATAAGAAGACAGACTATACACAGAGGGAACCCGAAGATAAACCAGGTATGTGAAACGTAAGCATATAATTAAATGTAATACTTGGTCTGTAATAATGGGATAGATGATTATGAAATATGTATATGTGCCATCAATACTTGCTGTAATGATGTCCTGCTGAACAAATGCTATGGACATAGCATCTGGCTCTGTCTGCAGTGGGCCATACCTGTCAACTGTGCAGATCTTCATAGAATGTCAAGATTTAGCCATCATACTGCTTGTTCTGTTCCTCCAAACATCTATATTAGTCTGGCAAATAGCTGAGGATGGAAGTAATGAAGCCATGACAGACACATGAGTTTCAGACCCCACCACCTTCAGAACAGTCACGGTAATCCAAAATGTATCATGCTATAAACTTCATAGGTTTGTAATAGGCATATCTACGATCTATCCCTATATATCCCCCCTAATGTTAGGCTTTGTCCACATGTGATGCTCTAAGAAGTGAATAGGTTGGCTCACAGCTGAGGAGCCTGACACACCCTGGGAAAGGACAGCTCACATATGGCAACCACTAGAGTGTCTGTCAAACAGCTGTGTCTGTACCACTGCTAGGCCAGTTAATGGGATGTTGACCATATCCATATGTTACCTGTGAATATGAGTATTATACATGTTTGTATTGTAAATCTAGGATATCAGTATAGGGCATGAGCATAGTAAAGCACTGTTGCAAATGTGTGTCTTAAACTGAATGTGATATATTGAATTAATAACATTCAACTGTACAGTGTTCTTCCAGACAATGTTCAAAGTGGTGACAGATATCTGTAGTCACTTACACATATACTTGTGTTATGGCAGCTATATTAATACTTTATAGAAACTGACTTCCCTGTTTTGTCACCCAGTGATGTGGACCAATGACCAGAAGTCCTGGTATAACAGGTTGAGATGTATGATTGAGCTGCAAGACTGTAAATACAGTGTGCCATAATGACACAGAACACAAATGTGTACCAGGTATCCCCTGAGCATGTGTATGTATGTGTGTGTTCAGCTGAAAGGCACAGAAGTAATAACATGGGTCACAAGTAGTCCGGAAAATAGGATGTGCATGTTGCACATGTGTGTAATATCACTGTCACTGCATACAACAAAATAAAATGTGTACTGCTACTGATTGTTGCATTATCATGACACTATGGGTACTACAGTAGGCATGCTTATCATGTAGTAATCAGAGACATTTACAACTGTGTTATGACCCACTGTCCATGCCTACCACTAACAGCTATATCAACACCCATATACACTGGATATCAAAGTGTACACACCCCTGTTGGAATGTCAGGTCTGTGTGCTGTATGCCAATGAGACCACAGAAAGTCATGTCAAAATGTTTCTCACCTCAAATATGACCCAAAACCTGTATAATTCTATTGAAAAATAAACAAAGTTCTTTCATGGAAGGTGAGCAACTATTGCCAAGTGAAGATGTGATATGATGTTAAAGTACAAACCAAGACAAATGGATGCTGTATTCATCTCAGCAAGTGTTTACACAACATATCAGTGTAAGGGTGTGCACACACATTCAACTGGCTTACTGTACTGAATATTAATTCCCATATGTTTCCTCAGGACATGTTGTTATGTTCCCTATTGAACTGAACAGGCAATAGGACACATCACAGGTGGGGATTGTGTTGACGTGCTTTTGTGGGGTCATGTTCCAATTGCACAAGTACCATGCATTGTAACAGGGATGTGTACACTTCATATCCACTGTAGCTATATGGAATCAACAACCATCCTCCACCAATAACAGAGTAATCCCCCTTGGTAGACAGCACCAAGACACAAACACATAATAGGTTGCTATCATGGCTGTACAGGGACACATAGGTGCAGACCACATCTTGGAAGCAAGTGCACCTCTATCTGAGCAAGCATATAGGTTCCCAGGTGACTTCCTGTAAGGCTGACTATGACTAGAAATCAGACATATCAAAACCACCAAGGCCAATTGCAATCATGTCTCCACATATGTATGCAGTCTTAGAGCCAGTAACACAAGTCAACCTGTACTGTGGGTAAAGTGCATCTCATACACACATGCCATGGACACAGACAACCTGCATCAGAGAGGATAGGCAGGAACAGTGGCACCCTGTTCACAACATTAGTACAGGGGGATATGCACATCAACCACACTCCTGCCTGCATCAATGGTGAACATGGACATAATGCCGACTGATGACAATAACAGCACATCTCCATGGGGCATGAGAACATCACAGTTTGCCTCCTACATGAACACAGGCATATGCTCACAGTTCCATCACACACTACTTTCAAACACACACATGCCATCATCCACACACCATCCACATGGAAGATGGCCACTGTCATCCCTCTACTCAGAAATGAATGGTGAATAGTGGATTATGGCATTAAGTGTCCAACATTGGGGGAACTGGACAGGTCAGGGCCAGTAGTGTAATGTCAGATGTCAAAGCCATGATAGCTTACAGTGTTATGGTATAGTCTGGATGATTTGTAAGTAATACCCACTTTGATGTGCATGTGGACAACCGTATGAGGTCTTATGACCTTTTTTCCTGTTTATGTCTTCCATGTATAATGTCCCAGGAATGTCTGCCCGCATTCAAAAACCTGGAAAATGATGTAATCATCCAATACCTCATCATACATCATGCCATCCTATTCGGCCACAGGGCCCAGGATCTGCACGAGAGGACTGCCCTGTGGAACAAGCTTATCCACAGGGTAAACAATGTCAGCCTGCACAACTGTAATTATGAGCAGGTGCGCCATCACTGCACAGATCTGATCTGCCATGCCCATCAGCGTGCTTCTGCAGTTAGGAGGGAACAACTAGCCACAGGTGGGGGTCATGCCATCCAGCCCCCACTGACACATGCTGAGGACCTCCTCGCCAGCCTTGGGGCACTGCCCACCAGCCAAGCTAGCAGGCTGAAGAC